>NW_010210410.1:0-3404 GCF_000695765.1 Mesitornis unicolor
ATTTTATTTATATATTTCTTATTTACATACAAATATATATGTGTATATATTATTATTTTATATTTATGTAAAAATAGCTACAGCTTTTTACTGACTACTTCACTTAATCCTATTTCTTGGCGCTTCATTGCTTCTGAACAAACAGATGAGTTTCTCAGACTTTTATCAAGAGCAGTACTTCGTTAGTTCCTTTTATCATGAAAGATAATGGAATAATCAGTAATAAGTGAGGTGTGCGTCTCAGTTCAGTCTGGCCAATGTCCCAGTCCCCAGCATGGTTTTAATGGGGCTTTGGCTTTGTAGGGCTTACTTCTACCTCTAAATATTTTCACACACACACAGAATCACACACAGAATCGCTCAGTTGGAAAAGCCCTCTGAGATCATCACGTCCAACCGTTCCTGTCTACCCACTAAACCATATCCTTAAGTACCTCATCTAACCGCTCCTTAAACACATCCAGGGATGGTGACTCCACCACCTCCCTGGGCAGCCTGTGCCAGCTTCTGACGACCCTCTCAGTAAAGAACTTCCTCCTTATCTCTAACCTGAACCTCCCTTGGCACAGCTTGGTGCCGTTTCCCCTTGTTCTATCCCCCATCACCTGGGAGAAGAGCCCAGCACCCACCTCTCCACAACCTCCCTTGAGGCAGTTGTAGGTGGTGATGAGGTCTCCCCTCAGCCTTCTCTTCTCCAGGCTAAACAAGCCCAGTTCCCTCAGCCGCTCCTCATCAGGCTTGTTCTCCAGAGCCCTCCCCATCCTTGTGGCTCTGCTCTGAACACGCTTTGTCTAGAAATACATTAATAAAGGATATTGGCAAAAAATAAATACAAAATACGTTAACTCCTATAAAAAACCGCTTCTACTCTGTACAGGCAATAGATCTGTCTGCATCAGAATTATGAAAGGTGTTGGTGAAAACCACTCAATTCCTGGTCGTTTTGATCAGCTCCTCAAAAAGCAGAAGCGAGTGATGCTATTTCTGTGTCTGTGTAGAAAAGTGTGAATGTTCTGTATTTTGTCATTCTGTAGACTTTATAAGTGTCTTCTTAGCTGCATTAGGGACTTGTTTAACCTCTTTTGGAAATCTGCTTGGGGTTAAGCAGCCAGGCAAAGCCCCTCTGGCCTTGGGGAGTGCAGCAGAGAAGGGTGGCCACAGCGAGTGCCACCAGCCCCTGGGGACAGTGATGGAAGAACAGCAAAGAAAACTGGAAATAACTTGATTTTCATGCTGTGGCAGCCTGTGTGTTAAAGAACAAATAGGGATGTGGTAAAGAGATGGGATGGATTAGTGCTCCCAGGGGTAACTCATGTTTGTGAATGTGGTGCTGAGCGCCTGGAGCAGCTCCTGAGGTTTGGCTCCATGCTGGTCCTCAGGCCTTACAGAGGCATCACATCGTTGGGGTTGGAAGAGACCTCTGAGATCACCCAGTCCAACGTCAACCCAACCCCACCATGGCCATAAACCACGTCCCCAAGTGCCACATCCACACGGTTTGTGAACCCCTCCAGGGATGGGGACTCCTCCACTGCCCTGGGCAGCTCCTGCCAGTGCTTGACCGCTCTTTCATAAAGAAATTTCCCCTCAGATCCAACCTCACCCTCCCCTGGCACAACTTTAGGCCATTTCCTCTCATCCCATCACTTGTTATGGGGAGCAGAGCTCAACCACCCCTCGCTACCCCCTCCTTTAGGAGCTGCAGAGGGGATAAGGTCTCTCCTCAGCTCCTCTTCTCCAGTTGAACCCCCAGCTCCTTCAGCCACTCCCCATCATTTGGATGCTCCAGACCCCTCCCCAGCTCCCCTGCCCTTCTCTGCCCACGCTCCAGCCCCTCAATGTCCTTTTTTAGGCCCAAAAGTGGCCCTGGGATTTGAGGTGCAGCCTGATGTTGGAAGGGGAGGTGTCACCCCGGACAGCCCCGCTGGGGCCATGGCCCCAAAACTTGGGTTCTTCAGCAGCAGGAGACCTGACCCCCACTCAGGGAGTCCTTTTGTGTCTTGCACTGCAACGTGTGGTGTGAAATATACCCCTTAATTAGCTAGAAAATGCAACGTGTTGTTCCTCACCCGCTATTTTTACATGGTGTCAATGTAGTTCTATCTATAATTAATATGGGTGGCAGCGAAATGCGAGCCCCATAATTTTACATCGTCTTAATTAGCATTGGTTTTTCTTTCGTAAGACGGCGTGTTTTTCAAAGCCGTCCTCTGTAATTGTTAATTCAGGCATCGCTTGTGCTTTCACGAGATAGAATGGAGCAGCGTATTGCAATTATCAAAGATGAGAGGGAGAAGAAATATGCAAATGGGAATGCATTTCGAAATGTGAGTATTTGCTTTCTGTAAAGCACAGAAGAAAACATCTCGGAGGCTAAAACCTCTGCGGAAGATGCCTGATGCAAATGTGTTTACTGTAAAAAAAAACCCAACCAAATAAATGGAAAATTAAAGTTAGAAGTTGATGTAGGATGAGTGCTAATGGCTGAATCACTTAATAATGAGCAAAATATGAAAAATTTGTTCAGTATTTTCATACGAGTGTGATTACCGAGCATGGTATGAGTAGCACCCCTGGACCAGCAGGGCATGGTGTACTTATAAATGAAATAGAGATGTCTATGGGAGAGATATTTATCCCTCCCAACAAATAGGTCTGTATTTCTGTAGATATTTACAGATCAGGGAATATTTTGCATGTTTTTGGGAGCACCGTTCCTCCATTGCGGGTGTAGGTACAGATTTGTACTCCTCAAAACGTGAATGGCTCATCGAAATTCTGTCCTGTGTCTTGGTTTTGATGTTATTTTATTAACTGCCAAGTTTCTCCTGTGTGGAGAATGTATGGAAATAATTCATTTTGTGCTTAGAAAAGGGTTTTCTGCAAGGGAAACGTGAAGCAATACAGATCTTTTGAAATGTGTCACTGGTTTGTTGAGGGAGTGTGCTCTCGTGTCCTAATTTATTTCTGATTTGATTAAGTGACTCGATACTTCCAAAATATGTCCATGGGTCTTTAGATAACCCTTGGTATCAAAGTTAAGGTGGGTACTGGGAGAGATAAGGGACAGAAGTTTGGATTCCCCAGTGATGGGGTTGGTTCATCCGCTGTATTCAAAGATCTGGGACGTTTCTCCTGAAGACCCTGATCTCCATTTCCTGCTCCCGTGGCTTTCCCAGGAGGTAAAACTTGGGCTCGGTCACAAAAAATTACTTTTCCTAAGCGTGATTTTCCTCCTTTTATGCACTGCAGATGCTCAGTAGTGCAGAAACTTGCAGGGAACTCATGACATGCAAGGTGCAACCTCAAAACTTGGAGAATTTCTGAACCAGCATTTGGTTATTATTAGACTTTTTATTGTATTTATATAAAAAGATATATATATACACTCTATTTATATATAT
>NW_010210411.1:0-16638 GCF_000695765.1 Mesitornis unicolor
TAATATTCTGTGATTCTGTGATTCTGATTCTGATTTTTGGTGGGTCTGTGTCCTGGCATGACCTGAGGCTCTTTGCAAAGAACATAAACCTGAATATGTGGTATTGCATATATGCAATATGAATATATGTACCATGCTGTGGTACATCTTGGTGTAATTATCTACACTTTTCACTCACAGGGAAACACAATTTCTCATCCTTAAATTGAAAGGAGCTTTCAAATAATTAACTTGCACTAAATCAGTCTGATACTTTCCACTCAATGGTACCTTGGTGAGTGAATAGTCAGAAAATGAGGACAGGAGCAGTCTGGCATGAACCACCAGTGAGTTTCATCATTACACCATATTCCAAAAAATCTGTTGGTTATTTACCACCCAGATAGATACAGGATTTTGACTTTTCCTGATACTCATTGGCAACTCTGCTTGCCTCAAGGTCTTTTAAAGCTCAGGGAAACCAGGGAACCAGATTCTGTAATTCTCTTAAAAGAGGTCATAATGGATGCTAGACAAAAAATTGCTCGTGGTGCCTATGAAAAACAACGATCTGATCTTTTTCTTGATCAGTGTTACACCCACTGATCCAAGCTGTCTTCTTCCCTTGCTCAGCATTTGACTTTTTCCTCCTTCCTTACATTTTTAGTAAATACTTTCTTTCAGCTTTGTTTAGAACAGATGAGAAAAAATACTCTCAAAAAAAAAACCCACAAAAAAAACTGAGTACAAAGTACAAAAAAATCCCAGCCCCAAACAACAGGGCTCTGAATGTGGTCTAGAATTCCCAGTGAAGCATATTTTTCATAAGACCTATTTCATTGCAGGAAGTTTGGACTATAAAATGTCTGATAACCGCTTTCTCTCCAGTGTAGTATTTTATACATGCTGGACATTTGTGTTTGAAGAAATATCACGGAAGTCCCAACAATACATATTTACTTAAACTAATAAATAAATAGTACTATGGAAATTCATAAAGCTTCTTTCTGAAGTATGCAAAACTAGACTAGATGAAGCAGTACAAATTATATTGAAAACATAGCATTGGAAAGTTTCTGGTCTAGAAAAGTTATGAAACTGTGTATTCTTTTTCTAACTTTTGCAGGAAAAAAAAATTGGTGATACTCATACATTTTTTGTCGTGAAGACCAAAGATCTTAAGTGACTCTTTATATTAGAAGGCTAGGATTATCTTGACATTTATGGAGGAATCAGGAAATTCTAATGAAGTTAGATAGCTTTTCAGTTAATTTATCAGCATGCTTCTGATTTCAAGATAGCTGCAAACCCAGTAATATTTAGCATATACAATACCTTGCATTTTTATTTCAAAACTCTCTGCAAATACTAATTAACACACAGGTCAACATTAAGAGTAAAGTATTCATTATTATTTTCATTTCCAATGAAAAACTAAGTGACAGTAAATGATTTGAAAAATTAACAAGGAGTCAAGAAAAAGTCTAGAGCTCATCAAAAACATTTATATTCAAAGTAAAATTAGCAAATCTTTGGCTTGTTGCTATGCCATTCTGCATTTCCAGTTAAAGCAATTTTGGTATTTTTTCTATTACAGACCAAAAAGACTAAATGGAGAATTTCTCTTATGCTTTCTCATTCAGCCTTCATTCTACTATGCATATCTGTTCATTTACTGCTAATTCATTCTCTTCCTCTTAAATCCCCTCTGCCTCTTTGCTCACCTCTGGCCTGACTTGTATATTGTGAGCAATTGGGAGTGAGGGAGATGGAAAAAGACATACTGGCTTTATTTGTCTATGCAGCAGCTAAATGGGCTTGATCCTTGGCTGGACTTCTCAGAAATCACCATTACATAAATTGGCAAATAGGGAACTATGCTCAACAGCAACAGCAATGTAATACTTATTTTCATCCACTGGGAAACAATGAATTTCCTAAAGGAATAATAATCCTGATAAAGGCTTTAGTGATTCCATATCCTACTGACCTAATTACATATTTTCTATTCTTTTCAGTATAGCTTATATGTATTGGAGACCTTGGTCTTCCTGGCAGATTACTGAAAAACCCCATGGGGCTATTTCCCTAGTAGTGGATATATCAGAACAGTGCACTGCATTATGCTACAACACCTACGAAAGCTCCTACACAACTGAATTGTGCATGAACGTACCTATCATGAGGGCTGTCCCAACAAGAACACACTTTCTGTTGTCAAGAAATGCTTTAATTGAACTTAAAGAGATCTGGGTTTTCACAGGAAAAAAAGCTCCATATTCTGCCTGCATTAGAGAAGATGGCCAAGGAATAAAGGGCTAATCTCTATGAGGCCAATGAATCAACATCCTTTCCCTGCCAAAACCATCTATAAACCCTTACGAAACTCCATAGCCTATAAAACAGTCATGCAATTTATCTGGTGGAGATGGTCAGATGTTTCACTATCCCATCCACAATAAAAGCTGTTTCTTAACTAATGGCAGGATCCTAGCAGGGTTTTTTATTAAAAAGTAAACCTTTTTCTCAGCTTTTGAAGCTAGTAAGAACTGTGTTTCAGTTATCTTGGCATTCAACAATACGACCAGAACCATCCTGAAGTTGAGTGGAATGAAATGAGACATGGTTTTTTAAAATTGTTTTAATCGTTATCTGAATACTTTTCAAAATAAGGTTAGAATAAAGGTTTTATGTTTTATAGAGTTTTGTTTCGTCATTTCATCACTATTGTCCTTGGTGAAAACTGGAAAAATCCTGTCTGACATCTGGGTGTTTCTTTTGTCTGTTGCTCTCTAATGACCTTTAAAACAAGCTTCTTTTCTGAGGTTATTCAGAGCAGCTACAAAAAGTGTACAACCCAGAGGTTGTAGTCCACACCCATTAAAGTATATAAGTATATATATAGTATTTATGAAGTATATAAAAAGTCCCTTGTGGGATTCCGTGAGCTCATTCAGATACTTGTATACTCCCATTGCTTATACTATTTCTCTCATTTTAAACATTTTTCCACTTACATTTTCTAAAAGCCCTATTCAGAAGGGTTAAAATAAAAGTAAAATAAAAAGGTGATTGGCTTACCCCAAGAGGATGTGTTCCCTTTTGGAGTTTGTTGTAAGGGCTGTACTTAGGTTTAGGCGGCTTCCCAGCAGCTCTGTCTTTGTGCCTTCTACTGCTTATGTGCTGTTAAAACACATTTGGGAGAAAAAAAGTAAAATAATAGATCATTTCAGGTTCTGCTTTACACAAAGGTGCTCTAATACTGAAGGCTACTGCTCTGTACAACAGCATTACTTTGACTAATTCAATAACAAATGGGAATAGGGTCTGTTCCAATTTGAATGATCCTTTGTGCATCACATATTGGGACTGTGGTTTTCCACAGTGCTCAGTTCAATTCTGCTTTCGTTGTAGTTAATGATTTTCTCACCTTTGTTAACTTCAACAGGACCTGAAACAGGTCAAAGATAGAAGCCTTTGAAAAATTCCTCACTGTCTCTAAAAAGCACCCATCAAATTCAATCCACTGCTGATAGAATGTTTTGGAAGAATATTAGATAGTAGACTATCCTATATTCGGGGGTGGGGTGGTGAGAAGATCACAAAATTGTGTAAATCCCTAAGAAGCCTAGACATAATTTTAAGATTTCGTCTGAAAGATGGTTACGAATCAAACTAAGTGACAGTGAAAAAAAACCACAAATCCATTATCTTCTTCATAAAATCCATGAGATTTTACAAGAATCCTTCTACACAGAATTTACTGCAGTATTACATGTAAGGGACCTTTTTCAGAACTGTATTTTTACTTTACTTTTCATTCTCAAGAGAGTTCTTGCAAAAAAAGGCAAAGAACTGTACATATTTTTTCCTGAAAGCAAAAGACAAGTATTGCTATTGTCCATTACAGAATTTATCTTCATTCTTGTAAAATTCCTTAGCAAGTATTTAATTCCAAAAGGCATATGGAATTAAACTAAGTGTTTTTTGGAACAAAGGCTTTCTTCATCTAAAGAATGACTGAACATAACTTAGTGTAATTGCAATTTAGGGGTCATGCTTCTCAGTTACAGAGTAACACTGATAAAAAGATATTACAAATCCTCTTCATCCCACATTTCTAAGCAGGTTATTCCGTGTTTTGTGAAAATACTGTCTGCGCTCACCTCCATATCTTTGTCAAGGCAAATATCATGGAGGACACTAAACAGCAGGGTTTATTATCTCATGACAATTATAGTAGACTAAAGACAGTTGTAACGTGTTGCAGCTTACAGCTGCTCTAACTCTTTAAGTCATATACATAATCAAGAGCTTTTCAGAAGATATACTCTGTGCAAAGGAAAATCATATCCAAAACAAAACATACAGCATGAAAGACAAGTACAAAGGGCAAAATCTGTAAGCTCCATTTGGATGTGAACTGTTAGACTAACACATGCTGATTGTGTTGGTACTTTATCACCATGTAAACAAAGAACAGCCAAGGATTCACACTCTGCAAGTTAGCTGAGTACCTGTTTCAGTTGTGTCTCAGAGTTTACGTGCACATCACATATTTCACAGTGAAATGTTTTGTTCTGAAGGCCCGTGTTTCCTTTATTCACAGGTCCTTTGCCTTTTACGCCTGCCCGGGGAAAGGCTTTTATGGTTCCACTTCCATTCCGAGCTTCCAGCATAGTTTTGTGCTTAGTCCCTGGAGACATTAGAAATGGGAAACAGAAACAACTTTGGCAATTTGGTTGCATTCATTGTTTTATTTTTTTTTTTAAAAGAAAATCATATGAACCTCAGCTTGGTGCTATGTGCTATCTTTGGAACATGTCTGTGTTTGTCTGTATCATCTGTATCAAATTCATCCAATGTAACAGTATTTCACATCTGATATTTAATTATTAAATTACATATCTGTAGGTAATGCACTAGAACAAAGCAGCCACATCAGTAAGTAGTGGCACAATCAGGTATCCTGATGTGAAGTTAAATGGGTGTGACTTTTCTCATTAACTCCTGCTGCTAATAAGACCTGAATTGTAGTTGCAAAGGAAGACTAATTTAGCTATTAAAGATGTAGTTGGCTTTGATTTGCAGTCCTCCTGAATGGACTGACAAACAGTATGCATTAGGTAGCTTGCACTTAAATCTGTAATTAACTGATTAGTCTCCAAATCCAAAGGGGGCAGAGGTTCCTGGCAGCAAACTATGGATCCTTAACAGCCTGGGCAGAAACCAAATCGTGTGAGAAACAAACATGTCAGAAAAATACACTTGCATTTTTCTATTAAAATAAAGAGTGGGTAGAAAACAATAGTGTCCTGTTGCTTTACCTGTATTCAAACTGAATGATTTCTTACACTGTTGACTTCTACAAAGGTAGGCTGTGACGATAATGGCCTATCACTGTGTAGAGAATTAGTGTTGCACTGATAACTGTTGTATGCATCCACAAATACACTCTTACAAGCATGCATGGGTTGCTTGCATGCACATACACAGTTTACCAGCATAGACAGCAAAAACTTGAAGAGTTGTGTTTAAATATTCAGAATAATGTTTTGGCTCTCATCTTGATCAGAAAAATGTTTAGAGTCTAGCTCTCATGTGAAGTTAAAAGGTTAAATGGGTAAAGGCTTATGAACTTGAATTTTTACCAGTTGAGGGTCTGGCATACAGCAAACACAGCATTCAAAACTGATTAGGCTTTGTTTCTCATGAATACCAACAAATTATCATTTTCTTTTTAATTTAAGTGGGCTCTATAGACATGCCAAAGTTATTTCTCTTTTTATTACATCACAAAACCGTTTACCATCTTGCTACAGGTATATCAGCACTGTCTCTATGTTTCAAACCTGAAATTCTCTGTCTGTCTCCTAACTTTGCTTTCCCTGCTGGCAGGTAACCCCCGACATCCAAAATCAGGAGTTTTTCTGTAGCACTGTTATAGGTGGTCATTGCCACCATATTAAATCCCAAGATCTTTTAACCCTGCTTATCACAAGGCCAATCAATATGATGATTAAAATAGTGACTGTGAATGATGGCTCTCTACTATTGGAACTTATCAACACTACTAGCTCTAACAACAAGAAAAGGCTTAAAAATAAAGAAAAATGGAGGTAAGCAATTACCCATTCAACTCTCATGCAGCAGTTGCTACCAGTTGATAAAAACAAAGGAAAAATATACATAATTTTAACAAGTTATTAACAGACAATATGGAGCTAACAATTCTAACTTTCATCATTGAATTCTGATGCTCCCTCCTTCAGCCTTAATTTGTTAGATTTCAAACAAAACTAATGGCATTCAGACTCAGTTTGCTAGCTGGCACAAACAAAAGTATGCAAACTTTGAACACCAAAGGTAAGGAAGCATGAGCTGTCATTTAGCTCTATAAGGTTTGGAAGCTGCAAAAGCTAAAATGTAAGAAAATTGATAACTTGCATGCAAGAAAATTTCTTCCCCATTTATGAAAGCCTCTTTGCCTGTCATTTTTATTCTTTAATAGTTAATGAATTCCATGTAATTGCCAGTTTTCTGCCACCTCTTTGTCCCTTGCTGCAAGAGATCTAATCTATTCAAGGGAAGATAATTGCAGAGCTCTTGAGACAGAAGGAAAAAAGGAAGAAAGCAAGCACTGCTCCATCTCACCACTGTTGTGCGCCTCCAGCTGCGAGGCAGAGTTGACAGCGACTTTGCATAGTGAACAGTAGAGCAGTCTTTTTGCTTTTTCTTCTTCAGTCTCAACGGAAGGGCATGCGGTGCTGCTAGTGGCTGTTGTGGGGATTTTCTCCACTTTAGAGGTGATCTCAGTTGTCATAACACTGCTTTTCCGAATTTCCACGGTTGTCGTCGTTGATATTGCTGGTGTCCCTGTGGTAACGTCTGTGGGCAAAGAGAAGGAAACAAGCAAACAAAAAAAAAAGGCTGTGACCTTTGGCATCTGCTTATTTGCATCCTAATGCTGTAATCAGAGAGCCAGATCGTGCTGGTGATGGTTTGACTAATGGTAATGAACTAAATCTGACCTTATTCTTTGTATTTTGTGTGGTTACAAAATACAGTACTCCCATGTTTCAAAATGCCATATATTCTGTCTCCTACATTGTGCTAACACCCAGTAAATACAGAATTCATAAACTGTAAGGACAGATCATTAAAACTGTACTGTATAACTGAAAGATAATCCACTAAAAGAGGTTGTGTAAATTATCAGAAAAATAGGCAGTTAAAATTTATATGTAGCACTTCAAATGCATAAATTGCCACAGTACTGCTTAACACTTATGCTGATTGAGTAGCCAACTGAAAGTCTTAACATTCTGTACTAATAAAACTAAAATTAAAATAAATGTATGTTCTTGATATCTGATAAAATGAAATGTTAAATTGATACTTCACTTGATATTAGCCAAAACTAATATTAAATGAATGAAGGCAATTATTAATACACAGTATACATTTATGCATGCATTCTTATTAACCATTATTGCATACTAAGAATACATACTAATAATAGTAATTAAATATACAACATTCTAAATTTGTGACCTACACAAACACTAGTAACATTTCTGTTCTGTGTATCAGTGGTATGTTTGGAAAAACTGTGAGCATGTTACATGCCTAAATCTATTTGGAAACCTAATGCTTGCATCTAGAAACTTATGCTTTTCCTGTAGTTTTTAAACCCAAGACAGAGAGAACACGCAATGCTATTGTGGTTTGAATAATATATACATGGCATTTGGATATGGCAGTATCATTTGGTAATTAAGTACTTAGAGGGTAGAGGACAGTAAGATCCAGCACTGAGCCAGAGGAGAGGACAAGTAAGGGACAGGAGAAGGTGTGAAGAGACAGGATCTGTTCTGACTTCGCAGTGTCGTATTTTGTCATATTAAGCCTACTAAGTAGCAACTTCCCCCAACAGAAATCTTGGTTACTTTACTGAGAATCTCCTGGAACTGGGTACTTTCCAACACAGACAGCTCATTTTGGTTTCATACATCCCTTGGCATTAGTGGTGCTCTATGTGTAGGCAAAATAACAAATGTTTGGCTTATAGATCTCAGTATGTACTGTGATGCAGGAGGGATGCAACTAACTGATACTGTTCAACAACTTCTTTAATGATGAGCATGCCTATTAACTTCAAAGAAAACAGCAAACTGGTAGCAAGCACAAACGCACTGGGAGTTATGATTCAAAACAATCATAATGCATTGGAGAAACAGTCAAGAAATGTTTTTCAGTAAAGACAATTGCAGGAATCCACAGTCAGTAGGATTAATCTGATCTATTAAAACAGGATGAAAAACAGCCCCAGTACTGCTTTGGGGTTTGTTTGTTTGTTTATTTTCAGAAAAAGGTTTCAGTAGCAGATAACAAGATGAACACAGATCTCTTACATTACTGTGTTATGAAAAAGGTCCCCATCATGTTGAAAGTGCAAAGGGAAAGATTTATGAAGTATTTTTTTGTTTAATCAGCACTGGAGGCCCTTTGTCCAGCCTGGGGACTGCAATGTCAAAAATTAACAACTACTTGTTTTGTTGTTAATGCAGTAGCAATATAAATGCAAACTAAGAAAAGAGGGGTTGCAAGGGAGGAAGGCAAAACAGAGTAGAGGTTTACAAAGTATAGACTGTGAATATGGAAAATAAAGGGTCAACAGTGACAATATTTTTCATATCTGCAGAAGGTAGCTGAAAATAAGAGAATAAACTCTTCTCCCTGATCCCTTCTAATAGGACAAGGACTATTGGATTACAAGAAGAGAGACTTAGATTAGACATCAGGAAATTCTTTCTACTGATAAAGCCTGTAAAGCCTGAGTATAGCCTACATACAGAGGTCCAGAAATATTGCCTACTGGAGAACTTGAAGCTGGCTGAACAAATATCTGTAGGAGCAACTCAGGTATGATCCCCTTTCAGTCAGTGGCAATAGGACCCTTAAAGCCCTGTTAATTTCTATATATTGTGTATTTCGTAATGCTTCTACATATTCTCCCAGAGGGTTTTTAAAAGTTGTTATTCACAGACCAAGAAAGCAGTTTGTCTCATGAACTTTCTACATACTGCCAGGCATTAAAGCATATAGCAAAAAATATGGTCCTACTTAAGGTCTAATCAAAGTGTTTTGTTTCTTTTTTCCTGAGAGTGACTCTAGAGGTGGTTGTATCCTGAAGGTACTGGGGATGTCAAATACTGGCGCAGCAGGACTGGTGTTACCTTAACATTCTGTTCTTACTTATTACTTTTTACAGACCAACAATAATGTTTCAAAAGAAAAATACTATTTTTAAACATAAAACCTTCTGTTGGGAAACTCATTAATAAAATGAGGCCTTTGTAGATCTGTCCACAAAAACATACATTTAACTAGTTACTCCTTTCCCACCCCAGGGAATCTGTGTCAATGTTAGCTTTCCTTCAGTGAAATTATTTCCTGCAGTGAAATTATTTTCCTCAAGAGCCCAATCCCAGCAGTGCATAACATTGCTTTTAAAGCTTCAGTTTCTCTATTCTGGGACTACTGCACAGTAGTAGATCTAGCCAACATACTTTCTTGGTGAAAAGGAAGATAGAGGGTAGATGGCACCAGGGAGAAGGAATGAAAAGAGAAAGAAGACATTAACATTCTCTAAGGATTGATGACAAGATTGGTGCTCCATCTAATCTTGCAGGAAATTAGATACGTACATCAATAACTGTTACCAGCTTTGCAGTGGAAAGGTCAGTATTCTGCCTTAAGCAAAACAGAGATCATAATTTCTTTAATTTCCAAAGAAAAAATGAACAAAAAAAAGCTTAAATAACTGAAGATTTTCTTTTCCTTCAAATATCTGACCTCCTATACTTATGCTGGTCTAATATTTCACCATGTAACTATTTTAAAGTGAAAGGAAAATAGAATCAATTATGCTAGTCCTTTTGAGGGTATTTTGATATGCATGTCTGAACACAGCATTGTACCTAAAAATTAAACTAAAAATGGTAGTCATCATCAGCATATTTTTCAACTAACAAAAATATCAAAGTTCAGAGCATATATTCTGCTCATATACCTTTCAAAAGGTGCCCTGTATTAATACATCATATACACCACTAATGCAAAAGCATTAATGACATCCAAACACATACAAGAAAACCATCCAAGTTCACCATCTAAAAGCCACAGCACATTTAAAGAGACAAAGGTGCTCCTCCTCATACAGACTTCAGAATTATCTGCAGAAATTAAGGGGAAAATGCTCAAAAAGCAGTTAAGTAAGCCTACAAAGAGGGAATTCAAACCCTCTTCTCACCAGAACTTCTACTGTAACCAGCATGTGTCTCTTTGAATATATTACAGTGTTGCTGCCTGTACACAGTTCAGTGCCCTAAATAGAGGATACAGAATTAAACCAACCAAAAATCAAAACCAGAAATTAGTAGGAAGGCATTTGAATTGATGCCTTGAAGACTGAATCAGCATTTTTTAACATTATATTATGACAGTGCTTTAAGAACTATTTCAATAATAAATGATCAAAAATCAAGCTGGAAATGCAGTCACAGTCAAATGGAAGATTTGTTTCTGGTGACGCAGACTTGCAGCACTGTGCTATTTTCATATCAGTGGCCTGCAGCAAATATTCATTATTGCAACTGTCACTGCTTGGCTTTGGCATAGAAGCTGATTGCTAATATTGTATGGAACTGGACGCCAGCAGCAAAAAAAGGGAACACTTCAAGATGCATAACAATCCATTTTATGTTCCTGGTCTTAATATAGCAACAGAGTAAGAATTAAAAATACAAAAAAAAATACATTAAATACTAATCTTGCTCACTGGCAAAATCAAAGATTTATTTTAACAAAATGACAAAGCCAGATGCAAAACATTCTGTGAGAATTGACTCCTTTGGGTACTACAGATACCATAGTTCAAGTGGAAAACTGCAAGTGTTTGATTAAGGTCCTCCTAAGTAAGCAGGATTAATTTTATATCCCAGCTAAAGACTTATGAAGTTCTTTAGGATGAAGAAACAGAAAATTACAACTCATGTTTTTCTTCTGAGTATGTGAAAGTCTTACTCATCAGTTCCTGCTACTAAGCATAAGAATTTCTTATCCTGAAGCTATAAATAGACCCACAGAGAGAAAAATGGTCTGACTTCAAACAAATCACAACTATTTGAGTGTGTGTTTTCTTCCGCTATCTCAAGTGGCATGCATTTCAAAATATCTGATTTAGCACATACCCATGCATTCTGGTCTCATTTAAATCAAACTTTGCCTTAGACATAAAACTAATGAGCATTTGGTCTTTAATGCTGTCCAGAAAAATAAAAAAAATCTCCACACCAAACCAAAAAAAAACCACCCCAAAAATCCCCAAAAAACCGCAAAACCCTCAAAAAAGTAGAAAGCACATTTCTTCTCATGACAAGCAGAACTTGACATGAAATATTTCACTATACTAAAAGACCTCTTAGTATTGCAAGTATATTGTCAGCTGGCTCGCTTATAGCAAATCTGCATCAAGTAACAGAATTCTCTCGTACTTGTGCTTGATACTGGTATATTCAAAAGTGTCCTGGCTACTAAGAACTAGGTCCTCCACTTCCTTGGGCTGCTTTGAAAATCCCATGTTCTGCGTCCTCTGTAGTAATTACATCTGAAGATAAGATGTAATTTCTCTTGAATCTATAAATAACAGTGGAGTATATTAATAAACAAAGTACCCACTCAAAAATAACTGTGCGACTGACTTTTTTCATGCTTGGCTGACTTTCTGTACTCATACGCTAAAAAATAAGCATGTGTGCTAGCACACTGGCTGGCTCTGGCACATAAACAAAACACTTTGAGGAACTTTGACTCAAATGTATCAGCTCCTGCTCCTTTATATGAGCAGAATACAAACTTGCATATTTTGTGGTTGGTTGATATTTGGCCTATTACAACATACTGTACAGAAAATTCTTTCAGTATCATACTATGAAAATTCCAGTCATTAGACTTAGTTTTACATTATAAACCTGCACTCAATCTACTTTTATAGATATATCCTTTCCAGAATGGATATCTTTTACTTGGAAAGTCAGAAGTGCATTTTTAGTGCTCAGAAGGACCCATGCAATTTTTTTGTAAGAAAAAAATAATTACAACAGCATGGTTTAGGGAGTTAAGTACCATACTTCACAGGCTTTTCTGTACAACAGATCAAAATGTCTGAATGACAGTTGATAGTTCATTACTTTAGAATTTTAGTTCATTCACTGAAGTGACATGAAATATTTACCTGATATGTTACAGGATGGATACTAATTAATATGTCATAATGGAAGAGTTGAGAGCTCTGAAGTAATAAACAAAGCTGTTTATGACCAAACAGGAACAGAATTAGAAATTTTTTTATGAGATGCCTTTTCTGATCTTGTTTTTCAAACACCAGCTATTCACCTGTTTTTTCTCCCTTCCCCTGTCACTGCCCTGGCTCGTCAGTCACTTCCTTGCTGAAGTTTCTTGTTACTTTGCTTTGTCTACGTGTCCATCGTGAATGCTTTTGATATCCAGAAAGTGAAAGGCTGAGCATTTCTGAAGTATTGCCCAAGTTTTTCCTGAAATGTACAGAACAAGCACTACTAAGAAGCAGAAGGACTGCAAACTTTCCCAGGACGAGAACGAAAACCAAATTCCAAGAACTTTCTTAGTTTGCAACTGGAGAAGAAATGACCTCAGTATTTTTACCAGCCCCTGTTTTTCTAAAGCTTAAATAAATCACATTATACACAGTGTTCATCACTCAGAAACAATGGATCAGGAATCAAGTGGCTCTACAACAAGTGGTCTCATTTTACTGCTGCCTCTGCTCCATGCTTCCCAATGATATGCCTTGGTAGTGACTTGATGGGAGTGAGACGGAAAACAGGACATTTGGTGACAAAAGGTGTCCACAGAGAGAGCAAGGGCAAAATGAAAATAGCAAAATCCATGAATTTTTTTCTCCAGTTAAACTCAATTCTGTCAAGTCCTAAAGTGATCTTCTTCATTAATTAGCAGTACACAATTTTCTAATGAAATTATACCTCATTTTTACTAGCAGTTCCCTTGGTTTAAAGCACAGTTCATTAATCCTGAACAGGATTAACCACAGAGGGACAACTGCATTCCTGTTGAGGTTAATTGAACAGAGCTGGCAGCAAAAGCATCAGCTGGGGGTAAAAGGCCTGTGGAAAGGGAAGCTGGAAGATAGGGAAATGTCATGCTGCATCTGAGTTTTGGGTTCTTGGGCAAATGTAGCTGACGAAAACATGACTGGAAGGAAAGGAGACAACAAGGAGAAACCATTTGTTTTCCAGTTTATTTTAAGCAGCTCTTGGTGGTGACTGGGTCTGGGTGCTGAGCTTTCCTTTCTATTGTATAGATTTCTTCTCAGCCAAGCAGAAGAAAAACGGCTTTCATCAGCTACAAGCGAAAGGGTCCGCACGCAAGGAGCTGTAGGGGAAGAATGTGTCACTGACTGAAGCTACTCTTGCCTTTTAATCAATGAGACTCATGTAGTGAAAAATTCAATTTGAAACCAGGACAAAGTGTTTGTTTAAAAGGTGGAGCTCAGAGTCCAGTGCAAAAAGGATTTTTGCAGACTGTGGTCTCAGCAGCCCTGCTAAAATAACACATTTGCTATTTTGACTCTAACTTGAAGGTTATACATACAGCAGGGTGTTAGATTTCATATCGATAGTTCCAGTTTTATTTTGGAGGCTGCAATATAAAACATTGCTTTTAACATAAAAAATAAAACATGCACACAGTGGTTTGATCACGTATATAGAAGGAAAGATGTAGTATACTATACGTAGGTCTCTCACGCTTGTCAACATCAAAGGCTATGCTGGCAAACTGTCACCAGTTTAACATCTGCACATGCTTCAATATGCATTTCACAACTTTTAAGTAAAAGCAAACACAGTCAAAAATATATTTGGGGATAATCTTAATGCATGAGCAGAAATTGAGCATCAGTTGAATCTACCACCAGTAAAAAACAAGGAATTGAAAATAATTCCTTAAAAGCTAAAAGCCCACTAAAGAAAAAGGTTCTATAAGATACACTACAGTGAAAGGAATTTGCCTTGAGTGTACCTTTCTGCAGCATGGAGGCAAACAAGTGCACAGCAGTCTCATCCATATTATTAAACTCTCTCATTCTCCAGGTCAGCTGCACGTGAACTGCCTGTTGCTCCTTGGCCCATATCGACCTCCAGACACTGCTCAGGGATATCTGGGAGATTTAGCTTTGGCCAGAAATCATCCAGAGACAGCTACAGCAATGGAAATTAATGGATGGTTGTGTTCCTGTGTCCAGGAACATCCTTGGCACCGTGCGAAACACTAGTGTAGACAGTAGTTCAAAATACTGTTTAAAAATAGGCCCTGCTTCACCACCAAGGCATAGGTGATATGAATTATACCTAGTCAGTACTGAAGGCACAACTTCAGTAGTTGTGCACTAACAAGTGCAACAACAGCACAGTTTGAAGGTATCACCTCCCCACCAAACATCCATTAGGGTTTTAACTCAAGCCAGGTACCTGGAAGAACATGTTGTTATCAAGGCCCTGCATAATTATGATTCAGTCTCTGCCTGCTACTCCTGCTGCCCCCACATGCCTACCCTGCAGACATGGGGAAGGAAGCAGCAGACAAGCTGTTTTCTTTCACCTCACATCATCAGCTGTAGTGAGGGAAGGGAGTTTAGAAAGGAGCTCTCCTGAACTCCCCTTTAACAGAGACATAGAGCAGACACAGTCCAGGCTGTACACTACTGGAGAATGAGAAGAATTTTTCACAAAAAAAGCAAGCTGGCAAAGCCTATTTAAAACTTGATATCAAAAACAATTTACTGTGGAAACTCTGCCCCAGCAATCTGCCACCAAAAACAAAGAAGCACAGAGAAGTATTAATCACTGGCAGAAGGAGAGAAAATACATTGCTTTCATTAATCAAATGGAACAAGGAAAGAATAAATGAACTGCACTGCAGATTGAATAGGATCACTCTCCATTTTAAGCAGGGAGTTGATTTTTTTTGCACTTTAAGCAATTTGAATGTTCTCTTTAAAACCTCCATTTAAACTTCAAGTTTCAAAACAGATTTATAGTTCTAGAACCTAGAAGTAAATTAAAATAACTGGAATCCAACTCAGAATTTCTGAGAACTCTGACTTCTGACTGCCCTCGTAAGTGTAATACCTCATGGCATTCTCCTGTCCTGAATCCAGGAATAATTAAAGCTATTCCCTCTACAGCAGCTTACTTCCTTTACTGGAGAGCATTGAGCTAGTAAATCTGGTTTTGGCAATAAATTAATTTTGTGTCTAATGTAGGAATTGTCAGAAGCTGTACAAGCATCTGTTGTAACTGTATAACATTTTGCAGTGGAGGGAAGGCAGGGAGAGCAGTGAGAAGACATACATTCTTTCAGACATCTGTCTTGGAGTGCACCGTAAGTAGAGCCTGTAGCAGATGTGTTCTGCGGACTGATCATCAATGGATTTCTTACAACCACCTGCTCTTCCATAAATAGTTGAGACACCAAACATACAGACTTTGGGGGAACAAATTTCACAAGAATTGATGAAAGAACAGAACAGGAGATAGTAATGTTATTGTCTTTAATCTTCATAGTAAATAATTTTTTTTTACTTTTCTGCTATCCCATTTAGATTTTTAGCAGTCTTCTTCAATCCAATGCTTTTACAAGGAATTTTTCCGTTGGCTGATCACATACCGTTGGTAACATGTTTCATAAATTGACAGGCACATCCCAAGAGTAGCACCCAAGTGAGTGCCAAGGAAAGGAAATCTCTTGCAACTTCCAGAGAGCCTGTGAAAGGATCTTTTACTACTCACAGCTGCAGTTACTGTGACCATTTATTTAACTTGTTCTTACATCTCCAGCAGGTTCCCTCATCTAAAATAAATGTTCCTACTATTCGCTGCATTCTCTCTATTCCTTCCTCTCTCCAACCCACCACAGGTTGCTTCTGGGCTAGGTCTAAAACAAAGGGCTTATGAAACACCCTGTGTTGTCATTATAGTTAAAGACATTAAATGTTGTTTACAGAGAGTTGCACAGACAATCCAGACCAGCAATTTCTAAATAACTTGCTGTCATCATAGTTCTTGGCATGATGTACAGGTTTTGTTTTGCCTTTTTTTTTTTTTTTTAATAAAACAAGTATTTTGTGCAACACCAGCAGTCTCTTTGGCTATACTGTGTCAGTCTTTTCTCTACCTTCAGGCAGCCTGCTACCAACTGAACTATTAGTTTAATTATATTAGTTGGTAGAAGAAACATGTTATATAAACCACAGTGAGATTGGATGGACGATCCTGGGATTAGGCAGAGCAAGAAGAAACTGTCTACTTCAGTAATTTAGTGAGTAACCTCTCGACAAATTTTCTGTTTATCAGAACTGTCTGGAACACCTCTTCTCTTCCAGTCCATGCTCTGACACCATCCATGCATACCCAGAAAAGAGGTTATCAGTGCCTTGCTGTTAGGGTTATTTATCTAGTCAGTACCATAATTCTAGCAGGCAAGCTCTCCACAGAAGGAAAATCACAGAATCACACAGAACCACAGAACGTTAGGGAT
>NW_010210412.1:0-3664 GCF_000695765.1 Mesitornis unicolor
ATTTGGCCATATTAAACCTCATCCCATTGAGGATGGGATACTCTAGAGCCTAAGTATGTGCTAGAAGTCTGCCGTACCAGCATTTGGAATACCAGCTGTTTCCACAAAGGGGAGATAGTTTGAGAAATAACAAGTCAGCTTTCCAGAAACAGGAATTGTTTTCATGAGGGGCATCTAAGTTCCCATACTCATCACTACATGTACATGTATTCTCATTTATTTTTCTCTTAGAACTCATAAGCAACTTCACGCTTCAAGAGAACTGTTGAACTTCAACAAGCCTTAACCACTGAACAGAATCCAAACTGTCTTAAAGGGGACTGAAGTCAGTCATGTAGTTATTGTAAAATTAGTTCTTACAAAGTATGGATTATAAGCACACAGACAGTTTCAGTATCTTAACAATAAATACTTGACCCCTCAAGGTGCACAGGTAGTGGGAGAGATCTTTTATCTAAAATGTAATGAAAATTTTCATGTGTCGCCCAACGTCCTTCGGTAACCCCTACCTGTCATGTGAAGTGAAGCACACCCCTGGTCAGTAAAGCCACATTGGCAAAACTCACTTTCTTCTGCCTTATGAATACACAGAGAAGAACCAGGACAACTGAAGTCAGTGCATTCAGTTGTTAAGTTTGTTTGCTTTTATAGGCATACTAAACTGGATGAAAAGTCAGACAAGAAGCTGCACAGACCTTCTCCCCTGTGTTTTTTTCCATGGCACATGTAATACTGTACAAAGACATACAGATGAGTTCTAGATAATGAGTCTCAAGTATCTGGGACAGCATAATCCTACCGTCCTTATCTCTCAATTTCTCAGCATAGTGTGAAAGCTCCCCTAAAACAACCTCTCTCTATCATCTGTCAGGCAGGCAAGACACTCTCATCAGTATGTAGACAATGTTAAGCAATTGTCTCTACCAGTTCCTGTCAAATGGGACATTAATGTCTGTCTCACTTCCATGTATCAATATTTAATTCTAATTATTTTCTTTCTTCACGTAATCAAGCAGGTATAGCAGTAAGACAGATGCAGGAAACAGTACAACCCTCACTCTCATACTTTTCACCAGAGATTTGGAAATGAGTTAACAAGAAGAAAAAAATGTCAAAGAGAAAACTGATTCATCATCTTCTGCTGGTAACTTTTGACAGCAGAAATATTGTCTGAACTGAGAAAATGATTTGGAGGAAGATGGGAGTCACTGTAAAAATACTTCTTCCCACACTGCAGCTTCAAATTAAGAGATGAAATACATGAACATAAATGCTTTCATCATCACCAGGGCTACTCTAACAACCTACATTTCTCTTTTCTCTCCATCACCAGAGCATTTCCAGGGTTAACGTCAGCCCGTTTGGCTAGTTATGCCTTTCTGATAAAAATCAGTATCACTTACAGACAGTAAAACAAACTAAAAACACATACCCAATAATGCTTCATCACTTTAGACAGAAAGTCCCTGCCCTCATACTATGTGAGCAGGGATACAGAGCTGGAGGTCAGGGTGACATTTAAGAGAGGAATGGGAAAAATAAATGAAAGCAGCTGAAAAAGTTCCACTTTTAAATCTCTTCTTTTTCCCCTTAAAACCAAACTTCATTTTCAACAGTAATCTAGGAATCTGCAGCCATGGTTAGAATCACTTCTTAGTGCTACAATATTTAGGCTTCAAAGTAAATACTGAGTATAAAACTTCCCGAACTTAGAAATCTATAGATTTCTAAGTGATTGAGAGATGACCAAAGCATTACTGGAAAAATAAAAAGTGGAATAAGAAAGACATGGCACAAGAAAGAGCTGATAATATTCTCTCCCACTCTTGGAAAACAATTTTTCTATTGAGAAACAAAATGTGTAAGCCATGAGGCTGTTTTATTTTTGTGACGCACACCACACTGTAACCACGACAAGTCAAGTCAAGTGCGTCCAGACTGTTCAGAAGGTTACTTTAAAAACCATCAGCAGAATTATGCACACATTTTATTACCTCAAGACTTACTCTTTGCTTTTGGATCAATTGTAAAAGCGCAATAGCTTAATAATATCTTAATAGACCTGACATGGAACACTGAACAACAAACTGGTCTTATGTAATATAATATTGTCCATTAAGGACAAGGAAATATGATTTGTTACTATAAAAACCGTTTTTCGCCATTTACTGTCAAGAAATGGTAATTCACATACACGTCTGTCTGCACCTTTGTAGAGTGTTTCAAATAAGAGGCACTACTGGATGTTCAAGTCAGAAATATATTTTATGATAAGTATCTTACAGTTATTTCATGTTTTCTTGTTTGAATTGTGATACAGCAATTATCTTGGTACCAGACTGTCATCAAAAACATTAGCAGAAATTAGTAAAAATATTTGCTTAAAAGCACACTGTATTTTTAATTCACTGAACTGTAAATATCAGATACTGATAACGTTGCAGATGATTGCTTAGTTACTGTCAGAGACATAACCCTAGCAATTAACAATGTGTATAGTTAAAAAAAGAAGTCAAATATTAACATAATCTCCAATTGATGTAACTAAAGCATAAACAAACTGCACAAAATATGGAAAATACTTTATCATGGCAAAACATTTAACTAGACTTACAAAGTGCCTTCAATATAAAAAACTCTATTAGATGTTATTAGTACAGGGAAGTGAAATAATCCAGATCAGACAAAAAGGCTCCATGGGTAAACTGATTTTTGCAATACCTGTGGCTATTACACATAATGGAGAGACCTACAATTCCACTTAACCTTGTAAGAGTAACTATGTGAGAACAACTTGGCGCTATCATCATTTTTGCTGTATAAGAGATTTATTGAACATACAAGACTGAGAATGGTAGCAGAACTTACTATGAGCTATGTTGCTATTTTTGATCTTACAGGATAAAAATACATTAAATGAAAAAAAAAGTTCTGTACATAGATGACCAATTTAAATATGTCTATTAGGTGTACTATGACTTATATGTCTACTTCTAGGACTTATATGTCTACTTTTTTGCTCCCCCTCTTCAAAAACTGGTGTCTGCAACATATTTCCACTACTAATAAAACTTTTGTTGTTATAATTACTCAAGGTTTTCTGGCACTCTGCAAGGATTTACATTGGATACAGCCTCCTAGAATAGCTGTCCTAGTTTGAGCTAAATAGGACTAATTTTCTATTTAGTGATTTTACTTTTCAGCTCAGTCTCAAGTGACTGAACTTGCTGAAAACTGGCAGCATGTTTTTCCCAAACAGCACTGCTAGAAGATATGCTCAAGGTCAGTTGTATCATCACGGGTGCTGTGTCTGCGCCTATGGGGGGGGGTAAGCAGACCCATAACTGACCAACGAGGTATTCCATACCACATACGTCATACTCAATATAAAAACCGAGAGATCACAAGGGTCTGGGGCCTTTTCCCTTTTCACCCTTTTCTTCCATCTTGGAGCCCTTTCATCTTGGACCCTTCCATCCGTCTCGATCCTGCAGAGGCCAAGGCCTGAGCAGAATCCTGCCAGTTCGTCTGCCGCTGATCCCGATTTGTGTGTCCTGCATCGTCTGCTGATCCTGATTTGTGTGTTCCGCATCCTGCTCCCACCTGCTGCTGAGTTTGGTCTGGGCAGAGGCACAGAGCCTCTAGTGACGTATTCATCATTGGG
>NW_010210413.1:0-4635 GCF_000695765.1 Mesitornis unicolor
CACTAAATACAAAATTAGTTCTATTTAGCTCTAACCAGGGCAATAACTTGGCAGAATATGATACTTCATAGGATAACAGGACCATGCTGTTGTCTGCTTTCAACAGGGTGTGATTCTAGCCTGCACCATGGTTTGCACTTCATGTCAGAAAAGAAACTGAGTCAGGATTAAAGCAAAATGAAGTAGTATTACATCAAATTATACCTTCTTCATACATAGTTCTTGGAGCTGCTGATTTATTTGGTGCAAAGACTGATACACATCCAGTTTCTCACTGCCATAAAAATTCAGCTGAGCATACATCAGCTATATTAACCGGTGCCAAAGGCTGAAGGGACTGCATGAAGCATCAGATGCATGAAGGAATTCAGACCTCTCAGCTTCTTTTTTGTGGTCATGTTGCCTTAAAAACCCAAGGAGATTTCACCACTGCATGGTTAAGTGATATTCATAAAGGTTTCATCAACAACCAGGAATAAAAGGAAGGTATTTATTTATTTTAAAGAAATGCTAAAATTTTACAACTAGTGTTCCTACAGCTCAGGGCCTGTATAGTCTTAGCCTTGAACTGGCCCTAGGACAGCTTCTGTACTTAAGGCTGCAAAAGCTCATTCTTCTAAGAAAACCTCCAATCCTTTTTTCCTTTACTGACAGGAGTCAACAGTGGGTAACACTATTTGCAAACACTGACTGCGTGGAAATTAGGAAACAAGCAAACACAGCATATTTTTAAAAAGTGGCATTCTGAAGGGAAGAATTAGGTGAAGCTGTGACCTTTCTTTGAAAACTTCTGTCAAATAGGAAAAGCAGAATTTGTAAAGGCTGCTGCTGAGGTTGCTGTACAGTTGGTTTTCTCTGAACATAATGTAAGATCTGGAACAGTATTATATAGCAGGGGCACAGGACCTGAAGTGGCTGAGTTTAAAAAGTCTGATGCTGCCATATAGTGCAACGCTCTCACACTGCTGCTTTGCTCTGTTTCTTTCTATTTGCTTGCAGATACTAAGACCAGAAATATATGTTCAAGCATATAGTCTCAAGCTGAACATCTCCAAATTGAACTACCAGCAAAAACTTGAATAAAAATAGCATCTTCTTTTGTGCAAGAATGGAACTGTCAAGTACAGATTATCAAAAATCACGAATTGCTCTCTCCAGTCCCTACAGCCTTATAAACAATTTTAAGTTCAAAGATTTTTTTCTTTTTCTAAAAGACACCTTCAATTCCTATCACAAGTCTGTTGATAAGATTCCACTTTCTGAATGTATTCAGGTCCTACTTTTAAGCTCTACTCTGCTGTCAGGAATCTTGGGAACTTTCTTAAAGGGAAATGTTGTTCATGTTGTTCTTAAATCAGAAGATAATTTCTCTTATTCTAATGTCCTATATCTTAACATATATCTTTTGAGAGAGACAGATTGCTTATTGATCTTTCCCACGTCCCCCTACACGCAGAGCTAATATGAATCAGAATCATCACCATCATTCCCACTCTCATCTGACCCCCAGAAATGTATTGGTACCAACTTCCCTTGCTTTGGTTCTCCTTCTTTTGCTCCCTGCATTTTGATGTGTTGTCTTCACTGTGCATGTCTCACTGCCCTCTAGTCAATGAAACTTGTTATAGAGCTTGTCTTCACTCTGCACCAAACCTGTAGATGACCTTACCTATTTACGTTGCAGCGCAAGTAACATGCCATATCCTGTATGACTCAGAATAACTAATGCGTGATAGCTACCCTGAAGTAAAAGAGCCCACAGTTTTCCTAGCAGTGAACCAGTTCTGAAACCAAGATATTGTTTGACATAAGGAAAATTTGTTTTAAATACTTTATCAAACAACATCAAGTAAAAACTGAATGGTAGCTCAAACACCAGCACCAAAAATCAATTCCAGTGCCCAAATGCATACAACAAAAGGTATTAAATTCTTTTTACCTCCTAACTACAGATAAAACAGAAAAGTAAAAAGCCTAAGACTATAGGCAGCTCTCCTGAAAGCCTACCTACAATTTACTTCTTTATGTTTAATGTATTTTGAAGGATCCTATCACTCAGTTATTGGATATTCCCGACTGCCCTGAAGTTTTGATAGCAAAACCCTAATTATTTGAGAGACAACTGCATTCAACATCTAATTTATATTTGTACAAAGAAAAACGCTAATACTCCCACAATACTTGAAGCTTAACAACTCAAGATCCCAGCTGGTTTAGTTACTTTCTGAAACATACCTCCAAGAGAAGGCAGCATAGGTTACAGTTATGAGCATTTTGAAAAATTAATACTGTCATTAAGTAGTGAAACTCATCTCTGACAGAATTTTATTTTATACCAATCCCATGTTCAATTACTAACTTCTCTTCCCTCAAAGGCTTGGAAAACCAAGTCAAGCTACCATTGGGATTGCGACTGGTAAACAATCCCTTTTAAGCATGACTGATAGAAGCCTATACTACTTCTACCCTAAATTTATGAGTCTGAGCTCTGATGCTGCTGAAGAAGTGCATTAATGAGCACGGCTATCTCCCTATTTGTTACATTCCATTGATATCTAATAATTTTTGCATCTTGAACATCCTATCAATACCAGAGGAGCCCTGCAAGCTGCTCATGCAAATTTATGTATGGACTTCTGTCGTATGTTTCATCAGCAATAACTGCATAACAGATAAATGCCTGAATTTTTAAGCCCACTGGAGGATTTTTAATGTGAAGTGACCTTTGGAATTGATTGTAGTTCCTTCTGGTGCTTCCTTTAAAAATAACTGAAAGGATTAATGAGTTTTTTTAGCTTTTATGTCAAGTTGGGTATTCTTGGTTCAATGGATTTTCTTTTTATGCCAACAATACAATTAAGATAAATTATTGTAATACATGGAAAACAAACAAGAGACTGACTTTGGTATTATTTTTTCTAAATATGGATATGGATGACTCTTATATGGATAGTAGGGAGAAGACAGAAGTTGTGGGGAAGAGAGGGCTAGTTAAGACAAACCAGTTTGCAAATACCAAAACCACTAGAGACATTCAGGACAATAGAAAGTGTCCTGTATAGAAGACAGTCACAAGGTTTATTTACTATCTGGCTTAACTGATTGCACATCTCAGGCTCGTGTCACTGGTAATGAGCACTGAGTTATAACAAGACCGTCTGATGTCCACCACTCATTCTGCTTTCGTTGCACTTTAATTATCAGACATCATATTTGCACATGACAGAAATCAGCACTTTAAACCTATTTGCTGCTTAAGGTTTACACACGTCTTTAGCAAAAAGAATAAGGGTCACATTCCCATTTTAGCACTGATAGCTGTTTTATAATTTCATTTCACTCTTTCAGCACCTTTTCCTTTCCTCCTCCTCAGAGAACAGATTGAACATATTCTGATCCTGCATTCCATGTGAAGTTAATTTAGGCAGAATATGCGACACTTCTGTGACATTTCACTACCCTTTTTTCCTTAGGCAAAGTTCATCCCTGTGCAAAGGGTCAACAAAAAGCTTGTTCAGCTGCTACAAATATGAAACCTAAGTATTCAGTCTCCGCACAAAAAGAATTTCAGCCAAAGTCTACATTATATAGAAATAATTTAAATTACCCTGCCTCTAACAAGCTCAAGTACACCATTACTTTACATACAGCTGTACAGAATACAAGACGTCAGCTGAGCTGGGCTGCTTATTCAGTTGCAGACTTTTAATCGACAGAAAAAGAGGGCAATAAAAAAAGATCTTAAATTAATTCACCACAAAAATAAGCACTCAAGTTGCTGGCTTAAAATACAAAGCATAACGGACACACAGTTTCATCAGATATCACCACAGTCATTTGCCCCAGAGAAAGACACTGTAATGTGCTTTCAGAACACTAGGAAATCTGGTGGTTCTGCTGAATCATTTAAGTGTATTTCTCATTCTGCATGCGTTTCACTGGTGACACAGGTAAGTGCAAAACAGAATCGCCAGACTGTGTTTGCCTTTATTCAGAATACAAAGCAAAAAATGTTAGCATAAACGGTAAGAGAGCTGGGTAGAGAACGTGTGATTTTGCAGCTTCATCATTGCCTAAATAAAAGTGAAAGCTACCAAGAAAGGATTCTTTAAAGGAAAATCTATGCAGTATTAGCTTTTGCAGCAGCAACCAGAGTAGTCACTTTAGTATCTTCACCTTTAGTCAGCAATTTACAAATTATGATTAATGTTTCATGTTAACTGTTGGTGGGTAAAGAAGAAAAGATTTAGGAATGTCATGGTTTAGGCCCAGTGCATAACTGAGCACCACGATCCCCCAAAAAGGGCTAGTCAAAATAAGGACTGCAAGGGCTTCTCACCACTTAAACAGGTCACAGGCAAAAGACAGACTCTTCGTAAGGAATAAAAAGCAAAACAATTTTGTTACCAACATCAGAGTAGAACAATTGGAGATACAACCAGATCTTAAAATCAAAACACCTTCCCCCCACCCCTCCCTTCTTCCTGGGCTCAGCTTTTGTTCCCGGTTTCTTCACCTTCCCCCTCCCCCTTTGCCTTGAGGCACAGGGGGATGGGAGTGGGGGCTTGCAGTCGGTTTTCACGCCACGTGCTTCTCAGAAGTAGGAAAAACTCAGCCCAGTGTCTCTCTTTGCTT
>NW_010210414.1:0-34662 GCF_000695765.1 Mesitornis unicolor
GCAGCTCACTAACCATCTCTTCATGGATTATGGGGGTTTCACTATGCTTACCATCCCTGACTTCCTGCTCAGGGGACTGGGTACCCAGAGTACTGCTGGTTTGCCTACTAAAGACTGAGGCAAAGAAGGCATTAGGTACCTCAGCCTTTTCCTCATCCCCAGTCACTATGCTTCCACCCACACCTACTAGAGGGAGGAGATTCTCCTTAGTTCCCTTTTTATTGCCAATGTATTTATAGAAACCCTTTTTATTGTCTTTAACAGCACTAGTTAGATTAAGTTCCAGCTGCACTTTGGCCCTTCTAATTTTCTCCCTGCACAGCCTCATGGTAGCCCTGTACTCCTCCTGTGATGCCTGCACCTTCTTCCAAAGATCATAAACTCTCTTCTTTTTCTTTTTCTGAGCTCCAGCCAGAGCTCTCTGTTCAGCCAGGCTGGTCTTCTTCCCCGATGGCTTGATTTCTGACACACAGGGATGGCCTGTTTCTGCGCCTTTAAGAGTTCCTTCTTGAAGAGTATCCAGCCTTCCTGGACTCCTTTGTCTTTCAGAACTGCCTCCCAAGGAATTCTGCCAACCAAGCCCCTAAACAGGCCAAAGTCTGCCTGCCAGAAGTCCAAAGTGGTGGTTCTGCTAGTCCCCCTCCTTGCTTCTCCAAGGACAGAAAACTCTACCATTTCATGATCACTATGCCCAAGACAGTCAAGCTTGAACAGTGGCACGCAGGTCACACTGCCACAGGAGCCCCTGTGACCCCAGTATTACGGGCAAGTGAGATGCAGGCAGAGGTTTTGCAGGCATGTTGGAAGCTAAGTTTTGCATGTACAACATGTAACTTGGTTATTCTGTAGATATAAGGCAAGACAAAGTTCATGCATACAAAGAGCCATATGAAACCCTATAAAATAGATAAGATCATTCCAGAGGCTGCCCGAGGGGGTGCTAGGAGGCAGAGGCAGCTCTTAGTCTGGCCACTGCAGCCTTACTTGCCCACTTAAAGGACACCAAAACTACTTTTAATTCAGCCATACAAAGTAGCCTGCAATGTCCTCAGTTGCTGGACCTCTGCACTGTATGAGTTCAGAAAAACTTTATGCTGGTGACCTATGTTAGTAGATCTTCTGCTGGGAATTCTCATTTCAGTGGATTTTTCCCTGCAGTAAGCAGGGAAAATACCAGAAGTTCTTGCAGAATGGGAGAAATGTGTTGTCCTGCTTGCAGTCGGGTGACACTGTTCAGGCAGAGGGGGGCTCCTCTGAACACCCTGAAGAGCAGACTTGAAATGAACGTGGGATGAAAAGTGATTTCTGACAAAAAATAAAACTTCATTTTGACCACTATTTCCCATAGTGGTTTTCATTTTGAAAACAGAAATAAAAGTAAAACATCTGTCAGTGTTTGAAGGGTTTTGAATATATGTTTTTTGTTTTAAAAATTAAAAAGATTCTGAAGAATTAAAAATATATAATTTGTAAACAGTAAAAATATTTGAAACTTTAAAAACATTTTCTCTTACTTAATTTGAAAGTCTTTGTTGCCTTACAGCTTATGCACCAATTTATCTGTGCATGTACCTGAGTCTGGAGGCAATTATGCCAGACAGTAGTTTAAGAGTTGGCATGTGACAGAATTCATAGGAGCACCTTTGGATATGAGTCTGTGTCACTGGTGAATCTCAGAGACATTTGTCTTTCCCTGCTTCCTCGCTGCTGTGCATTTTTGTGAACTAGAAGATGTTGGAATGGGTTCACTGCGCCAAGCATGTATGACCGCATTCCTCACAGAGAGGAAAAAGCTCAAAGAAAGGTAAAACTTCCACATTTGCATTTCTGACACTGCTGTGGTTACAGGAGCACAAAGAGCACAGGCACAACCGCAGTTACAACCAGCAGCATGGCTCCTGGTGGCAAAGCTTTCCACATGGCTTTTCATGACTTGCTCCATGACTGCGTGTTGCTGATTATTTCTCTACATTTCTAGGTGGAATTATCTCTAATTGTTCAGTACCCTGGGTCCGGTCTAGCTTATTTTTAATCATCCACCCATCCCTGAGCACTCCCAACTCACCTGAAGCCCTGAGGCTGTGTGGTGGGATGGTATCGCCGTGGCTCTGTCGCCTTCCCACGCGTGGCTTTGTGCCCATGGCTGCACCTGCCACCGGGCCACCATCTAAGAATAGTGCCCAATTAGTGGAGTTATCTCCAAACTGCCGCGAAACAGCGAAAAACCCAGCACTGCTGAGGGTCACAGAGGAAGCCTGGGGCTGAGATAAAGAGCACGAGGCTCTTAGGGTGCCAATGGGGTGCTTTGAAAGTATTATCACCTCCTTTCTGCCCATGTGTCTACCTCTGAGCGTCGGTGTGCTCCAAGTGCCAGAGCGCTCACCAGGAGATCCACGGGGAGTTTGAGAACAAGATGACAGTTGGACTAATGAACTCACAGAAACTGAGCTTTGCCTAACACTGCTGTCAGGAGGAAGGCCTTATTTCAGCAGCATAGGGACTGCAAGATGAAGAGAACCAGGAATGAGAGGGAAAGGCAAGATGATGTCTCTCTCTGTAATGCAGTTTCCTGATGGGGGAAGTGCTTCTCATCCTGTGATGCTCTAGAAAGACTCCCACTGGGCAGAGTGAACTGGGCTTACAGGACTCCGGATTTATTAGTACTCCATTGCCCTTGTGATGCTTTGATGTCTGTCTCATGTCAGGCTCCATTTGGTCTCAGCACAGAGTGCAGGAGTTCTCCCAGACCCCCAGTAAGGATGCACATGGTATCCACATGTTGGGCTACAGGCTGAATGCTCAACCCCTTTCTCCTCCTGCACAGTGTCACAGGAATCACCCACCGCCCATCCTGGGGACAGTCTCACAGGCCAGACTCGTGATGGCTTTTACTCCAGAGCTGCATGTCTGCAAGAGACTAATGACATAGTTTAAGGCTGCCCTTTGCATTGACTTTTAGCTTTCACTTATTTCTGAGTCTTAACTATAAATTTGCTTTTGGTTTGAGCTATCTGACGGTTTCTTAAAATTGATAGATGTATCAAGGCAAGTGGAGACAGTCCATTTACGTTTCAGTAAGTGTGCTTGCAAATTTTTTTTGTTCTCCCAGACAGAGAAGTGCAAGATGTGCTGTTCATTCACTCTCATACAGCGACTAACCAGCTGCAATTTCCTTCTCCTTACTCTGGACTTTGAAATATGTTTTTATCTAAAACTCCACTGCCATAAACTTGTAAGCAGCATTCCTTCTTCAGACAAAAGTATGGTAAATCCAGTATGATAGAGAATTTATTTGCATTTTTCCCCCCCACACGTTATAATGCGTGCTACTAAAAAAAATACAGATATTTTTAAACACTAATATGTGTTACCCATTGGTCTTGTAAGTTAATGTTCCTGCCTGTTAAAAATGATACTTTCACTTACATATAGAAATCTTTTAGCTATAAAGGCTACAAATAGATTTGCCTCATTCACCCATTCTGAATTAATTTATTCTTATGACCAAAATCATTGCAAAGACAAGCAATCATTTATCATTTTTTATACAGCTCATTATACTCTGCTTCACAGGCACAACAAGAAGTATCAGTAACATGTCACACTCAATAAATCAGTGCATTCAGGTCTCGAGCACGTGGTTCTGTTACAGCAATTGAGTGTGCATCAGCTGAGCAAGGACTGACAGCAGCTGGCTTGATTCCTAACTTGTGGCAAGTGTAAGGTGAAACACATCAGAGAGTAAAAACGATAGATGAAGAAACTTCATCTTGGCAGTCCCAATGACTCAGGACGATGGGGCAATTGGCAGTAACTTGATTGTATGTCTGAGCCCCAAGATTTATGGAAAGGGAAAACTGAATGCTTGAGAAAAGAGGCCAAAGTTTGTGGATGTGAAAGGCCAGCCAAGGAGATTGCATGCAGTCAAGCATCAGCTCCGTGGCTTTAAGCTTCTGCTACCTCTACGGTGAGAATATACGTCACATAACTACCTGAATTTAAAAGCTATTGCTGTGCAGCTAAATGAGTGTTGGAAAATGGAACAGTGAATAACCTATAGGCATTGTTTGTGCATTTTAATTACAATACGTGAGCAAGGCCTGGAGGACAACTATACTAATGCTCCATGGCAGGGACAGCCATGCTTGAAAACGAAAAAATATATAGGAATGCTATGCAAAACACTAGGCCTAGGCTGAGCCCTCTGTCTGAGGAAAGAAAGGAGTGTTCCATTCAGCCTGAGTGAAGCTGATGTTCCTCATCCTCCTTCAGTAGCACGGCTTAATAAATAAATCACAAGTGTATGGCAAAAGAGTTAAAGCAAACTGGTCCTATTTTAGCAGACATAAAGAAAGCTATTTCTGCAAGAGGTGCCTATCTGACATGTGGGTGTTGGTTCAGTGGACTCCCTCCATTCCAAACTGGACAAATGAAGTTTTGCTAGACAAACAGCCTTTGTTTTCTGAACTCAGGCACTTAGTTATTGGTAATTATTTACAATGGGTAAATGAGCCAAAACACTTCATAAAACAATATTTTTTTTGTTCCTCAGCTATTGCATTTGCTGCTTTTCCACAACCACCTTAATATTAAAATGCTTCTCTTGGCATCATACCAGCCATGGGAGAAAGAAGCTGGTTGAGAGTAGCTACATGCCAATCACAATCATAGGTATGTTATGCACACATTGAAATGTCTGATTTACGGGAATAAGCCACCACAGCTCCTACCATCAGGCAGCCAAAACCCTGTGACTTGTACGCGCCCAGACAATTCAAGGTTTGTGTGCATAGAAGCCCTGTTAGGCAGAGATTGAGATCTAAGGAGGAAGGACTCTCTGCCAGAGGGAGAATTTTTTTTCCTGTGGTATGAAAAATAACAAAAATCAAGCCATTTAATTAAATGCCTATATGTGGAACTGGGTTGATCCATTTACTTGCAAATATTCTGGAAAACTATCTGTTAGTTTCTGCATCCTGGAATCTGTGACAATTGCAGCTAGTGTTTTGCTTTTGCATTGGGTTGTGCATGCAGCTGTTTAGAAAAAAAAGAAAGATATGGCCTGTTTTTCAGGCCTGGCTGGAAAGTGTGTATGTGCATTGGGATACTCTTTCCTCCACATGTGGTACCAATATGCATTGTTACTTACATCCTTTCCATCCCACTGCCTTCTGAGTACCTGCTGATATGGCTGCTTAAACAGGGAGCACTGCCCCAGCCTCTGTGCCTGTACACCCAGGCATTTGAGAAGCTAATGCTTGCCATTCCTGGCAAATGACAATGCTTTCAGTCAAGCTTCTTCATGTTAACATTATTCCTGAAACTTCTTTCTCATGTTTTTTTTTTTCCAGCCTCACCAAGAGAAAACACTGAAATGTCTTTTACATTATCTGCAGTAATGGATGGATTTCTTTAAACTGGGAAATAAAAGACCTGTCCATTTTAGCTGGCAAGGTCCAAGTTGGTGCAGGCCACCATGCTCAAGGTAGCAGCATGAAACTGCAACTGCATGAATTCAGCCCAAAGGTTAAGGAGCAAAACAAATACCTGAAGATCTGGCACAGATTTCACCTGGTCCATAAAGGAACCAGTCAGAAGCCCTGGTTTCTAGTGTAAACAGCCCATACACACCTACTGGAGTTGGCAACACTCCTACAAGGATGTTAATTTGAGTAAATTAATAATAGAAAAGAAAAATGGAACCAGAAAGTTTCTTAGGGCATATATTTTTCCAACTTGCTTTAAGGCAAACTTGCCTATGTCAAAATCAACCCTGAGATACACATGCCTAACCCAGAGGTTTGCAACCCACCTCTAAAAGGGACTAGGGCTCAGAGGTGGTGGTGACAATACCTGTGACTGCTCCTCCAGCACATGTGTTGCCTGTTGCATGCTAGGTTACTGCTGACCAGCTGAGCTGCAGCGCTGTGCTAGTGCCAGGCTGCTCAAAAGCTGGGAAATGTTGCTGTTGTGGCCATCTCTGCTTTAAATCTACAGCTGAGGCTTTGGTAAGTGAAGAGATGGGAGCTGTTCCCCCAGTGGGGGGAGGATGGCAACAGGGGTGATTAATGGCAGCTTGGAAGGGTGATGGCTGGGGGTTCCTTGTTTGGGAGGGTGAAGCTATTTGGTCCATCAGTCAGCTGTTATGGGCAAAGGGTTTACAGCTGAGAAATTAGGGGGTGACAAGAGGATAAGCTGTGGAGATAGGGTACTAATATGAATTTATTCTGGGAGAACCTTCCTCCTCATGCAGTGCACTGTATTAGTAAAAATAGTTACATGAAATTAAAGAGGATCACAGAGCAGAAGGTTGTATGTTTGTGTCATCTGATACAGCTGTCAGTGTTGATGGTGACACCCACATGAGTGGGTTTAGGAAGCCCAGGTTCAGCCTGTTGTTAGACACCTCCAGTGACAGGGAGTCTCTTCTGTCCTGAAAGTCTTCTGGCGCCTCACTAGGACATATCCTACATCTTTGCTTTGAGAGGCAATTTATAGATTATCCTTACTCTAGTCTTCAACTGATGTCCAGTCTGATTGCAGTAAGAAGATTGCTTTGCTTGAATGCAGGAAACATTATATACAGCAACTGGTATGATAAAATATGGTCAAAGGGATGCTTATTTGCTGAACCACAGTACACATCAGTCTGGGTGAAAACAACAGGCAAAGTGAAAAAGACACATCTTTGGGAAGCATTAAAATCAACGAGGATAGAAAAGCAGGATGCGTTAAAGTCAGCTGGCTATTACCCAGCAACAGTACCTGACAGTCACACTCTCAGAGGCTGGCTGCTTCTGCCTATGCTGATCTTTTTTGGGTTGAATTTTTCTGCAATGAAATGTGCATTTGGCTTTTCTCTCAGTTCTGCCCAGCCACCTCAGAAGTACAATGACAGACTCATTTCGCTGGGCCTCCATCTGAAGCTGGTACAAAGATCTGGAGTTGTGCGGTGCGGGGCTTGAGCAGGCTCGCCTTTTCTTTGACAACCCAGTGAAGTATCTCTACAGTGTAATCCTTACAGTCACCTAACAGGAACTGGCAGGCTTGGCCCCAGCTTTTCTTCCATCTAATGTAGCTAAAATAAATGGAAGCTCCTCATCTCCAGTAAGAGCTCTCACCTAATCAGACCAAGGCAGTGGGGGCTGGTTTGGATGACAATTTTAAGGCCCTATCTGCCTAAATACATCCTGCTAACTTGTAAGAGGCATTAGCCTGACTGCTTCAAATCTTGCCCCACAGTTACCACTGTCTCTAGGCTATGCCAAAGAACCAGTGAAGAAGCCATCCATGGGTCAAGGTCCAGCTAGGCTCTGGAGCTGCAGCACCTTGAGGTGCCCTCCCTGAAGAGCTCAACCTGGACCTGTCCCACACTGGGTTGTTGCAAACACATACAAAACTCCCCTGAGAGATGTCTGAGTTGCACTCTGCATAGGAAACCACAGTATTTCAGCCTCTGCCCTCCAGTGCCACTGCAAAGCGTTTTGAGTGATGGGTTCCCGTGCTCACCCTCCTTTCTTGAGCACCCTCACTATTCTAATCTGTCGATAGCAGCACTGTGATCTGAGTAATGTTGTCAACATCTGCATAATGCCCAGCTCACCTCATGCTTTGGGTAATTCTAGGAAACAACCACATCTGAGCAACGAGACACTCACAGCCAGACTTAGGGGCATGCTGGCACATCTGCTTTCCTGGGGAGTGAGCACTGGTTGGAGGGATAAACAGCAGGGAATGTACGCTGGCTCCTGCCTTGTGCACAGCTGTGCTTGTGTAAGTTCACTGCGAGGCAATGTGCCAGACCCACTGCTGTGCTGTGACTCTGAGTGTGTGCAACACCAACACCTCAAGTGTTTTGGAGCAGTGAGGGTGTCATGACATCTGTCATACTAGTCTTGTGCCCTGCTCTGTGCACCACGTCCTGACTGTTCATGGTTCTCCCTTACCACTGTTCCTCCTTCCTGTGGTCAGGACAGCCATGCCTATGGCTCTCTCTGAAAAAAGTAAGAAAGACTAAAGCAGGTCATGTTCTTCCCTGCATTCCTCACCCCTCCTGCCCCAGACCACCCCTCTCCCCTTAGCTTGGTGGCAGCTTGGTGCTGTGCAGGTGTAGAGTGAGAGGGACATGCCAGTGAGACTCCTAGGACAAGCACAGATGGGAGAATTCAAGAGGTTTCGGAAATGTTTTCCCTTGAAGATCCTGCCAGAATTACAGATGAGAAATTCTGTTTTACACACACAGTGCCATTTTCCAATGGGGCAGCTTTCTGATCAGTCCTGCCTTCCCTTGGGGGCAACTGTACAGCTGAGCAGGTAGCCGAGTGGTTCTGCACCTTGCTTGAGCTGCCTTGGGGATAGTGTGTGTGCAGCAGATCTAGGGTGCAGCTCTCTCCCTATGCTCTTGAGGAAAAAAGTGGTAGGGAGGTGTGGGCCTGCATGCCACTGTTGACAGCTGCTTCATTTTTTTCCCCTCCCTAGACAATTATGCTTACAGTAAATTTCTGAGTCACAGGATGACAGCCTAGCAGATCAAATCATTTGCCCAGGAAAGGAATAAGCAAGTGTGCAAGCCCAAAATGGTGAGCTGATCCTGTTTACTCAGTTGACAGCAGTGTAGCAGTTGCTAATTTAATTGCACCCCCTTTGAGCAAAAAAGGGGAAAACGCAGCAAGAGAAAACACTGAGAGTCTCTGCACTGCTCTTTCCACTAAATATGCCCAAATGCAGGCAGACAGCTCTCTCCTCTCATTTCCCCGAATGCAGTTTGCTTTATGTAGTGATGTAACAGATTGCTAAATAATAGATAATCCTGATATGAACTCTCCTACTTATCTCTGCGCTGGTGCATACATGTGGCAGAATCTTGTTGCATTTTTCAGTCGATTTTAACAGCTCTACCACCAGCAATGTGCCACTGCCCTCTGCTGGGAAAGGCACAAGCAGCCATGCAGGGAGAGTGGAAAAGAAAACCAGACGGGAATTTTGTAAATGTGTATTATTGCATTTACTGCACTTGGAACTGGAGCACTGTGAAATGCAGTGCAACAGAGACAGCAGTAGCCCTCTGCCTGACGGGCAGAGCAGGATGCACTTCCCTGCCATGGCCCTCTTCCCTTGCTTCAATTATCTCATTCATTCTTTCTCCTACACTTCACATATGAAACACAGCCGGGATTTTTGAGAACTATTTTCTGTCTACAGCTATGGTTTTTGAGAACTCGTACTAGAATAGTCCAGATACAACGTGTCCAGTTTAGGCTATCTGGTACATGCTAAAGATTCAAACTGCTCAATCAACACACCTTGAAAAAAACCACGTCATTCAAACTGCTGTCAGTTGGCTGTGGTTACACAGTCCATATGGACATCACCACAATGTGCACTCTTCATGAGTAATAAATCCAAGCTTAATCAAAGACCAATAGCAGCATTGGCTTTGAGCAAGCAGACATGTCTCAGGGAGGGTTATTTTTCCACAAGAGGTTTCCATGAGATTTATTTAGCTATTTCTAGTGTGGCGCTTGAGCCTTATGAGACTGATTTCTCATCATGAGGGGCATGAGGTTCTTTCTGAACTACAGAGATATTATTGCTAGGTTAGTTTCCAACCATGGAAATACTGGAGTTGCTGCCTTGAAGAACCATGTCAGATCTTCAGCTTAAAGCTGGAGGGTCAAAAAATGTTAGTTTTAAGTGACAGGTGTACAAATAGCCATAGTGGTGTGTTCCACCTGTTCCAATGGCCTGTCTTCATCACTGTTCAGGGTGACATATCCTGAGGAAGGTGTAAGAAATCATGTGGAAAGTGTAAGAAAAGACAGAGCAGGCCTTGACAATTACCTTTTCCCTTTCCCTTTCCCTTTCCCTTTCCCTTTCCCTTTCCCTTTCCCTTTCCCTTTCCCTAGCACTGCAGCAAATAGTTGTCCCAGGGATGGGAGTGTCATGATGGGGCAAGGAGATCTGAAAACTAAATGGTTAGAGTAACCAAAGAGCCCCTAAGTGTAGGGTGAAGGGGAAAGCCTCAGCACAGCAGCAGCTAGAGCACTGGGTATGAAAACGGCTGTTCCACAGACAGGTTTGCATGATTGGTTTCCCTGACATTAGCGTCTAAGCCCTTCAGCTAATTTATGTTTTTACATCTTTATATATAGTAAATGCATGTCAACTTTTTTATAATGGCTCCATGAATGACACGCTACTGCCCTGTAACTTGGAAGCTGTCCCTGTGGTTACATAGATGTGTCTGATTATAGATCAGCCTTTCAAAAGTAATAAAATGAAGTGGCATTTTATGTAACTCAATGGGTTACAGTAGGAAGCTGCTAACAGTAGAAGATTAAAATAAAATTGTTCTTGATATTTAAAAAGTGATGAAACGAGGAGAAAAATAAATCCACCCCCAAACACTGCAAATCACTCCTTACAAGCTTGGCATCTGTCAAGATCCTACTTGGAAAAAAAACCTTGGCTCCTTTGTGCAGAGTCCTCCCACACTGTTCAATGCATAAAGCCCAAGGGTAGTGTTCACTGTCCACAGACACGTGTGGATGGACCGTCCACAGGCACACTCAGCATCCTCATTAATAGATTACACTTATCACATTGCATTGTTTTTGATCACTTTCTAAAAATATTACTGCTAAATCTTCATATTCTGTGCATTTTCTGTGACAACTTAAATACAGGGGAACAGATTTGACACATCTCAGCAGGCTTCCGTATTCTTTAAAGGTAGGCCATTAGTGTGTTACATTTAATGTTTATATGTCATTGTGTATTAATTAAGTGATTGGCTGACATTTTAGTCAGCCAATTTCAACAGTGATCAGTCAAAGTATGATTGCAAGTTAAATGAAGTTATTCATAATGAGGGACTACACTCAGCTTGAAAGAAACATACGAATAGAAATAACTCCCGAGTTTTAGGATATCCATTTGTATTACTTCTAAAAGATAATCCCAGCATACTGTCTCTTGCCTTGATTTTCCTTTCATTTCTGTGACATGACTACCACCATAAATAAATGAACTTGCATAACTTTCAGGACATTCACTGGATGTGGCACTGAGTAGATTGCAAAGCGGAAAAGCACATTCTGCAAAATGCGTTCCTCTGATGAGACGGAGTTAGTCACACACATTTATTTCCACCATTTTGGCTAGGCATGTACCTATCTCACATATTTAATAAACACAAGATTATTTTCCAGAATTCAATGGAGTAATTTTTGCCATTAAACACTAAAAAAGAAAAAAAACCATAAAAATCAACCATTCACTATTGAAAGACTTTAATTATTGGGAACACTAACATCAAGAATGTTTACTTGAAAATGTTTCTTTCCACTTTAGTTCATCTTCAAACTTGTTACACTATGTTCCACTGACTAGTATTACAAATTACACTGACATGTTTCCTCGTACTTGCAAAAGATAGAACTGCAGTAAATCGTTTTACAAGTTGTTTGGAAAAAAAACATATATAAGAAATGATTCTTTCCTTCTTCTTCTATGATCAAGCAGAAGCTTAGTTTTAAAGTAACAATAACAGTCATTATAGAGCTAAATATATTTGACATATTTAACCTCACAAATAAATAAATATATACAAGGGAGGTTGCAGCATGTCAACTACAAAGTAGAAGCTTTACATTGCAGAACTGAGAGCATTCAAAAGCATCTAACTGACATAGACAGTTTAAGATTACTACATGGTAGTAAAAAAGAGAAAAAATCTTAATTCAGCACTAGTATATGTAGCTGTACATTAAACTGATAGGTTACAGCTCAGCTTCAGTCAGGATACTGTGTTGGCTTTTTATTTATATTTTACTAATCTGTTATGTTTTATTGATTCCTCATTTTTTCAGGAATGTTTTGTTTTCCTTCTCTTCACTTCTGAACACCTCAATCAGGTAGAAATCTCACAGTAAGCTGCTATGTGAACACTATTATCTACAGTAGTTAAGCAAGTGGGATGATAAAATATAAGTTCAGTAAATGCTTGTACATAATCTCTCCCTTATTAAAGATATCTGACAACACTCATCCCTGTTAATAATTGCATTTGAAGTGAACTGGGTTGACTTTCACTCATACCACCACGTAAGTATTTGCAGTTATGAGGTTTCGTTCAGGTCTGTGTAGCGACAGCAGTGTTTCTGGACGGAATACCATCAGGACTTCCTCTTCCACCAGGTGTTTGCAGCCAGGGAAAATATATGTCATTTGTGCAGTCACAGCATTAAATGATCTCTGCACGCAAAAGTGTGTGCAAAGAGCAAAGAAAGGCACAAATTCACATCCCCAATCACTGACATCCACCTGCTTGGCAATTGAAAAATCTAGCACAACTTTCTGGTCACCTTCTGAATACAATTATTTAAATATTTGGCTAAAAATATTTTGGTTTAAGAAAAGGGCCATTTTTAGAATGAAAATTTCCATTAGGAGACATTCTCCTCTGAAAACAGTATTTGAACCTTTCATGTTTTAGTCCATGCCTTCAGTGTCACATGCAGTTACAATTTTTATAAAACTTGTCATGGGGCAAGACATGGTTCATGAGGAGAGAAGCACTTTTGGGAGTCATGCTCACATGCTACTGTGTCACACATTTATAGAGATTTAAACAAGTAAGTGTTTCATGCTCATCTGTTTTCTGCACACACACAGGACTCATATGCACACAGTATAGCAATGCAAAATTCCCTAATATTGCCTGAATACTGTTTAAACTCTGTGCCTCCTCAATCAAATCAACCAACAGCGGGGTAGGAGAGGGATACTGATAAAGTTATGTGCCCAGGAAGATGGTATTTATTTATTCTGGTAAATGTATTTCAGGTTATTCTAATGTTGCAATGCCATCTGATGGAGGTGTCTATACATACAGTATACCTGAAGTACAGAAAGTGACAAATGAACCCACGGGTTTACAAAGTATTCCTCTTGTATTTAAATACTTAAGTTTTAGCACCGTTCATTGTTCTTATATTTTCTGTGGTACACATTATGGTTTACTCTCTCACATTTACTGTGTGCATTATTATAAAAATACGTGTGGAGAGAGATCTAGGTATATATTTATACATTGATATATAGTTGAATGTCTTCTCTTTTGTTTGGTGAAAAAAGAACATTAAACAAAGAATTGCAATGGGAGATTATATGTTTCATACATAACAACCAATAAATGTTTAAACGTGACTTTGTGTAAACTTTGGATTTACCTGTGTACTTGTTCTGCATGGATGCAAATGATTTGTACGACTGTCTGTTTCCATACATATCAATTGGCTTAAAATTTGCAAGAAATACTAGAAACCTGCATGCCTTTCTCAGCAGCACATCTATGTAGTAAGTGTGTTTCTGTGTACAGGGAAACAAAATAGCCTGAATTTACAGCACATAGTATTTTGGTAAGCAAGATTTGTATGATTAGGTCTGTTTAGTCAAAAATGGCTTAAAATAACCCTTTAACACTGGTGTTAGGGTTTTATTCATTTACGAATAAAGAACAGACAGTACTAGACAGTCAAGAAGCAAGAATCTACAAGTGTTGTAGGTAAAATACATATTTTTCGAAAGAAAAAGACCTTCAGTAAACTGTTCAATAAGAGCTTGCCTGTACTGCGTGACACGTCTGCTAGTTTCTCCAGGAGTCAAAACTTGCTTCTCTTTCGAATTTAGAGTTAGGCTTGTGGCTCTTCAGACTTAAAAAATATTTACACAGGATTACAATTAGCTGTCCAGGCATCAGGTTGGCTGGCAAACATTTAAAAACAGCTCAATACCATGGTGGAAAATTGTCTTTTTCCACAACAGTACAAAGGTAGAGAAATTGGTTCTTGAGTGGAAGCTGCTAACAGGAGAACATTATAAACTGGGAAAAAATAACTGAACAGGCCACATTCTATGACATCCAGTATTCTCAATTCCAGGCCAACTTTTTGTCTTCATTTGGTTTAAAAAATTCAGAAGTCCAGTTAGAACTTTGTGCTGTGACTAAATGTGTCAGACATAATGATATTTTTATAGAAGTTGTCGGAGTGAGGATTGCAGTATCCCTTGACTTTGTCAATAACTTGGTGGACAGGAATGATTGATGTCTGTTCTCCATCCTCTTGAGCAAATTTCGAAGAGGGCTTGTCAAGAAAAACATTATCTAGGAAGAAGGAAAAAGCAACAACAAGAAGTTAGGGCTTCTTAAGCAAACTGATAGTTTAAGAGGTGCGTCACTCCCACATAGATATGCCTTCAATAGCCACTACTGCTGAATGAAATTGCTGCCCTAAAAGCCAGCAAACAACTTTTTGGCTTGGCGTTGCCTCTTCTAAATTCTTTTGAGATGCCTGGTTTTGTGGGCAGACCTCTCAGGTCTCTCTTGCAATTATCTCCCTATTCCTTTGACTGAAGTCTAACTGACTCCTATGACCTTTTAATATATTAATCTACCTTGAATCTTACAAACTAAAAACATTTTGATAGCACTGGAATAGGGATGATCTCCACAACATCTGGTAAATAACGCCTCCACATAATAAAGTAGTGGAAAGTGACAGTAAATGGATTTAATTATTTCAAGAGTCGAGGTTTTAAGCTATGCACAGAAATAATGTACTCTGCACAGAATGTAGCAGAAGATGACTTGCATCTTAAAGCAGATAACCAGAGCCAAAACTGGTCTAAACTTTGTCTTTGCCTAGCATCATTTTGTTTTATCCATAATGTGGAGGGTATGGACAGAACAACAGCGGGAGGAAGAGATGCAGAAAACTGGCATCCCTTCAGAGTTCGTGTGCTATAAGCCAAGGCTGGAGCTGAAGAGAAAAAGGAGTAAGGCAGTTCGCAGATGGGCTGGGAAAGTCTGCTTCAGCAGCTAACATTATTGCTGTTCAAAGTACGGTCAGTAGGTAGAGCTCATGTAGTGAGCAATGAGAAGAAAACCTGTATCTCATTTTCTCAAGTACATAGTCCTAATGAGCTTTCTTATCTCTTCCGCTGTAGTGAATAAAGCTGGAATTAATTCTCTTAACCCAGGCAAGTTTTGAACCATTGCAAGCCGACAGTAAGATGGAGTATCCTGTGAAGCAGTGTTTTCTGCGAGTGACACGCTTGATGGCTGTTTACAAGGCACTGGTGATATCACCTTTAAAAATTCTTTGGGAAAGGATAATTTAAGAATTTAGCTTTTAACTTAAACTATGATTTCATACAAAACGTTTTTCTTATAGAAAGTAATTAACTAAAACTAAACAGAAAAGTAACCCACCCCTGCAGAAGTCATGATATCAAGCCACAAAGAATATAAAGTGTTGCAAAGGAGAAATGGATTGCAAAGTGAGAAATCAAAACAGTTTCACTCATGAAAAAAGAAACAGGCATGTTCAGGCATATCAGGATGATTTTTTCAAAGCACGCAAGAATATCCATGAATTGCAGCAAGTAACTCCATGTCCAATAGCAAACTGCTAAGTACTGTGTGCTTTCCAAATGTATGCATTTATTAGCCAACACTACTACATGTTGAAGTTTTTCAACATACTGAGTATCACAAAGGTGCAAAGCGAATTCTCAGTCTTTAGGGAAAGTTTTTGAAATTCCTTAAAAATGTGTACACTTTTTCTTTTTTTTCACAAGGCATCATTAAATACCAGCTATTTCCTCATAAAATTTGCATGCACAGGAATTATGTAAGACCTTTGAAGCCAGCAGGGCACTCTTTCAATTTTTTATAGCTCAATGGACTTCACACCCAAGTACAGGGTTAAAATCCTGTATCACTGAAGTAAATGGGAGTTGTACCACCAAACTCTCTGCAGAAATAATAACTTCTAATTCATAGATATAATATGCATAGTATTTAAGTACTATCTACAAGATTGTATCAGACTCATAGACAGCAGGGCCACAAGATGCCAAAGTGATTTCTTCCGTCCACCTAGTAGGGTCGACCCAATATTTGTGCCCCAGTTGGTGCATTCTGCATTCAACCAGCAACTCACAGTACAGTTTTCAGGCACATATAGTTCGTCATTCAGGCTTATTTTGGGTGTGACTGAATATGAAAAAACAATGGCTGGAAGACTTAATTCCACAATGGCCATAGACCAAATAGAAATACAGTATTTTAAAATTCCTTTTAAAATATTTTTAAAATACTAAAAATATTTCTAGGATTCAATCAGATTGTTTTTGCTTTTTAATATATACTTTGTCTATGTGTGTTCCAACTTAATGTCTTTTCCCCAGACTACTGTACACAGGCTTTAACAACAGGACATGGTCTGTTTTCTAAAATGGTATCTTCAATGCTTCATGCTCCATGCAGAGTGCAGACACCCAGAGTTTGAAGCATGTTTATCCTTTGATTCAGCATCAATGGTGCAAGATGTAACAGTGAGAAACAAGAAGCAAAGTCTTTTGTGTCAATGAGGACGTCATGCAAGTGGCATCCCTCCACCCTGTTGAAACCATGCATTCAAAAAAAGCAATTCTCACTTTACCTGTAATGCTCCACCACTGATGAAGAAAGGGCCTTAGAAGACATTATCTATACCACAAACACATGAACGCTTGTGTCAATTTCAGGGAGCGCATTTATAATCATATTAACAACAGCTGATAAGACACATAGCTATTACATTATTTGCCTGTAATTTAGCTAAGACATGAAACTGAGAAGTTTAGGTGTATTAAAAATCAGAATCTTAATGTTGTTTTGCATTATTTTATCACTTAAGAAGATATGCCAGCATTCAAAAAAAACTAACTTTAGCAAAAATCCCTTTGGAGTATCACAATAAAATGTGCATTTTCAGTGGTCAAAGCAAAATGCATTAAAAATTTAAAAATAATGAGAAAACTGTGGTATTCCCTTAATGTCCTATGAACAATCACATTATAAGCTATGATTACATTACCAACTACAATCAGTTTTAGGAAATAATTTACGCATGAGATTAAGCTCATCACTTTTAAAAAAAGTACAAATTTCTTTAAGTTAAAGAAATGCAAGTTTCTTTTAACTTGTTACTTCTTATCTGAAACTGTTTTATTGTTTTGTTTCCAGACTGCATTTCAAAAACTCTAGCACTAAGTCTCTTTAACTGTCAGACTGATAAAAAGCCCTGAGTCCAACAAAACACGTAAGCATGTTTTTATCATTAATGCCAATGGCAAGGGTCTAAATGTTGATTTGCAATGAGTATGAATGAGGATTTTCTGTCTGCAAAATAGTGAATGCTCTAAAGCGGAAAGGGCCCAATACTTTCCTCCTCTACTATTAAATTAACAATGATCGGTGGATGTTATAGATGTTGTTTATGGAAGACTGCTGACAGAAGTTTCCCTTCATAGGAGAGAGAGCTGAAGATGGTTTACTTAGGGCAGCTGAGTACGTGTTTCTAAGATACCGCTCATTTTTACTGTATTCAAAGCAAATGTACTTCATATCTATTCTCGATAACCAAAAAGGATTTACATTCTTAAAATACCTGATGTGCAACCTCTCATGCTAATTGATGCACTGAATATTGGTTAGTGGTTACAGCCAAAGAGAATAATAATGTAGTTCTTAAAAAATGGGAATTCTAGACAAAAATTGTGTGCTTAACTGAACCAGATAATGATCACCAATAAAAATAGGAATGTATGGAAACTATGCCACATATCAAGAATGGAGACTGTACCATTATAAATGAGACCTTGAGGCTTCTGAAAACACTCTTAAGAAAGAATGGAACTTTCCTTCTGGTAAAATAATATCTAAAACACTGCTTTTAACAACTATTTTACAGCAAGAAAATACTTAGGTTTAAATATGTTTGCAGATTTTATTTCCACTGTATTTTAGAAGAGGATTCTGTGATACTGTTAAGTGACTTTATACAGCACAAAACCAGGAGTTTACAAAAAGCCAATAACAAAAAAATCCCAAATATTTAGGTGATCTTCTGAAATACTGTCTCAGACATAAGCAGACTTGCAAATCATTCCAGCTCTTCTCTTTCAAAGTACTCTTAAAATGAGCATATTTTTATGGCATGAGTGGAATACAGACTATGCCTTTTACTACACACACCATTAACATTAACATCTAAATAAATAAACAGATATAGCATGCACTTTGTAGAAGGGAAAGATAATGCATAGTCTGGGAACACAGTAGCAATTTCCAAGTAGCCTTCATTTGTTACTTTACCTATAAGTGTGTTACAGTTAAATGGAAGCAGTTTGACCAAGTGAATCAGCTGTGGACTTGGATTCAGAAGACTTGATTGCTATTTCCAGCTGTGCTGCTAGCTTTTGTATTACCTTGGATAATGAATGTCATCTCCCCATGCTTTGGTTACTATGTGTTCACAATGGGATAAGATAAGATGACTTACTTTCTTCTAGTCAAAGTAGTGAATGTGCTATAGAAAAAGTAAGGTTTGCTTTCATCACACCTACTATGTTTAGTACGGAAACATGCCCAGATCAGAAGTATGTATTGACTGTATCATATACTATGTTAAGATTCTTACTAAATAGTAATGTATACTTTTAAAATACTGAATCTATACAAATTTTTGACATTTTTTCACACTACAGTTTGGGTAGAAATCCTTACTGTACCTTCAACATGAAACTACAAGAACTCACCTGTATGGCTGTTTCGTTTGCAATATGTATTTGTTGTAGATTTTGATTTGGATGTTAAGTAGGTTGAATTGGAGCCAATGGAACTAGAGGATAGGGATTTCCCAAGATTATCAGAACTCTTCTTTATAATATTGGTTGCTGTTTTGCTCCAATCTAAAAATGATTTGAAAAAAACCATAAACAATTACCACAGGTACTAAAAGCCCAATTCATTAAAATATGAACATTTCAAGTATCAGATGTATTTCTTAATGTTGCTTATAACAAACAGCTTATCCTTTACCTGTCAGATAGCCTCTTTCGTTCTTAAGGAACGCAATAATTATTCCAACTTTAATTACTTTGCTGTTTACCACAGTAGTTAAAATTGGTGGCTCTAACACTATAACAATTGTTTGGTTAGACCGCAGAACTGTAAGTAAGACCCAGCTTTCCAGCAGGCAGGAAAGCAGTGAAGATCTGTGGCAGTATAAGGATGCCAAAGTTTCATCACCTGAACAGAGAAATCTGAAGGGAGGCATAGGGCAGAGATGGATCAGAGTATTTAGAGAGGTCTTATCGTTTGAGGACTTGATCTGCTGCGCTAGATAGCACATACTAGTGGATTTGCACTTGTTGTTACAGGGTTTAGTATATTGGTGCACTATTCATAACAATGACTAATAACAGTTATTCAGTAGTTCACATTTGAAGAGTTTTGTCCAAACCATTAACACAATAGGGTCTTATACTGGAATGACTTCCAAAATTAAATCAAATAACTAGAACCAATAATCTTAGTGAGGAAAACCTACACTGAAAACCTCACCACAAATGTTCTTATAGCAGTATTCTGCAGAATAAATATATTTGACTACTTCTGTATCATGTATTTGCAGGTAGGTACAGGTAGTTTCACACTTTAGTTTCATTGTCGTTACCATTCTAATTCACTGTACTGCAATGAAATTCACAAAATGGAAGAGGAATCTAAACCAAAGGCACACGGGTCACTTTAGCCTTGGTTTAAATCAAGACAAGGATTTTATCCTAAATAATTGCTATAGGGTATAGGTTACTATTTCTCCAATCTGGCTGTGGCAGTGTTGCAAGGCTTTGGCTTGTTTGTTTCTTTGTTTTATCATAGCATGCCCTAGAGTACACTTCAATCGGATAGGTATGCAAGTTCACAGTTGGCTTGTGTTTCACAGTTCTGCCAGCAAACTGTGTCAGGTTCATAGAGAATAAAACCAGCCGGTGGTGAGGGACAGCACAGTGAAATGACAGCACATCAACTACCACACTGAAATACCCAAATCCTTCAGGTTTCTATTTCTATCATAGTCACAAGCTGCCCAACTGCAGCAAAAATTTGGAAATAATTTGATCCGTCTGTGTTTTCCAGTTCAGGACTTACAGCATGAACCACATGGAAACCAAACATATGAAACAATCTGGATGCCTGATCAGAATGAATATGCTTTTCCTAATTTGTATTAACTCTTTGAAGCATAAATGGTTTATAGTGTATAACGACAATGCATTCCCTAAACAAAACAGAGCAAGACAAAGCAAAAGTCTTAATGGCAAAGCAGTTACTTAAAACCTTGAAACAAACTTTGGATGCCAAGAGAGAAAGGACACAAGTGTATATGGAGCACTGTTATTATATGGGATAGACTGGCTTATCTTACTAGGCTTATGCCACTTTACATCAGCCACGGATTTCAACCCCAATCATTGAGCAAGAACCACATGAGCAAGAATTATATGGTCCAAAATCACTACATCAGACAGCAAAGCAAGATCCAGTTGCCTAAACACAGGAGTCTAATGCCACTCAAGATAGCCAAAGGTGTAGGTCACTATAAACACAGTGTCCCAAGTGTTGCACTTTGAAGTGTCCAGACCAATTGCTCTCCTTTCTCTCTGAGAGTTGCTCCTACATCAACGTAACAGTCCACACAATTCAGTCAGCATACTGTAATGTAAGACAAAAGGAAAAAGATTGTCTTTTGAATGGCAGAGTTTGAAACTCTGGATTTTTTTTTCCAGGGTCCAAAGAGCCTTGCAAAACCATGCTTATAGCACTACAAAATTAACCGGCTACCTTCAGTGGAAAACTAAAAGAGAAGGCTTGAGAATTTTTATTAAGTGATTATCTGAAAAATCCCTTGGCAATTGTTAGTACTGAAGTGACGTGACAGCCAACGATTAATCTATTTTTCCACACCTCTGGCTTACATTGTATTATATTAAAACTAACATAGCAAGCTGTTTGTTCACCTGGACTTTTATGGACTACTGCAGCACCAAAGAATGGGAGCTGAGAATTGCTTTTACCTGAATTGTCTGCCAGTCGGAATCTACCACAACAGAGATGTCTCCTCCATTGCTTTTGCACATTTTCTTTCATAGCACAATGAAATACAAATATAAACAAACCTGTGACAAAAGCAAATAAATAGCAAATGAAACATTTGTATTTATAAATAGATAAACAGGTTAATTTAACTATGAAGTACAAGCAAAGGAAAACCACGTTAAAGTTTTCTTACTGTAATCTATCCACATGCCTTATTTAAGAGGTATGAATATTAATTAAAGCTTTCCTATCCTCTAGGTGCTATATTAGAGCCTGGGATATCAAAAGAGAAGAGGACCCCTTTTATTAATACTGTTCATTCAGATCCAGCTCAGTGTGGATCTTTTAATTATTTCTTTGGCTTAGAGGAAAATTATTAGAAGGTTTTGTCTTTGAACCAAATGAATATTTTGCAACCAACAGGACTGCAAAAGCCAAGATTGCAAAGTAAATGCAGACACTATTATATTATTAACATATTTTATCTCCTCCTCCTCCATATCTGCAGAACTGTGGGCTGTATTCTTTTAAAACCAGAAGTCTTGTAATTGGCACTTGAGAGTGCCCTGAAAAAGCACACTCAGATTTATATGCATCACATGCATGTACTCGAAATTATTACGAAAATGGTAAGAATATGTTCACAAATACTAATTAGGTGTCCAGCTACTCAGTTCTGAAGAAAATTACCTGCTTTGTGCATGCAATCACAACAAATGTGTTTAAGAATGCTTTTGCACAGTTCATTTTTCTAAGGCAATCGTATAATCTTTATTTTCAAGACAGAAGATAAGCATCTACCACGTGGTAAAGAAGGTCTTAACTGGGTGTATGGTATGATTTCATCATTGTACAGAGATACTTTGGAGCTAAATATGGAAGTTGGAAACCTCATATGATCCTGGCGCTTCCCAGGCGGGCCCTGGCTGTGGAATCTTCTGTTGTTCCCCGGGTTGGCCCGTTCTTGTTTTACTCTCACTCACTGGGAGAGAGCCAGTGTGGGGCTGAACACCTGATGGCTAAATGTTACCGCCAAATTCCTTATGATTTTATCTTAAACATTAATATATGCTACATAATGTGGTTAAGTGCCATCCTCTAAGCCTGTTCCATTATGAACATCATGAATGGATCTGTATACTAGTGCCGACTATGTTTCAGCTGGTGGAACACAACAGTAGGGTATAGTTTGGAAAAAAATGCTTTGGGGCATAAAATTATACTCTCTCCTCCAAAGTGCTGAGGTGTAATATTGCATGAATGCTTGTCATTGAACTGGACTTGGTTTTGCTTATAGGACTCAGGCCAGACTGAGACCACTGAGACCAGTTACCTATAGGTAAAGATTTTGTAATGAAACACATTTTTTGCAAAATTTTTCAAGAGCTGATGGGGAAAAAAAAAGAAAAGCAGAATATAAGAAAAGCAAACATACCTTAATGCATCCCATATGCAAGATCTGTTGCATTATGGTCACTGCGTTTGCATTTAGGAAAATATTTCTCTGTGTGATTTGCTTTAAGCACAGAGTAATCCCAATGCAGCTCTTACAGGCATAGAGATATGCAGTTGTTTGTGGCCCAAAGTACCTCTTAGGTCTTTTGCCCTGCTACAAACTTACTAAATTGATGCTTAATTAAATTGTGGTGAATATCTGGAACATTCTGAATGGTAGAAAAGAAAACGTGTATGTCTATAGTTTAACGAAACAAACGTACTGCATTAAGTATTTTGCCTTTGTCCTGTCTGGGCTTGGTCTCTGAATTGTTTTTCTCTGTATTTCATTATTCATTAAGTTTACAATAGGCTTTAGTAATACAGCTTTGGTTTTGTTTCCCAGAGCCAAATCAGACCCTAGGCTTGGCTCTGACTTGAAAGTATTTGGCTTGCCCAGGCATATATATATATAAAATGAGCCGCCAAAAAAAAGATGTTCCCAGATTTTTTACTCTGAGCATCAAAGAGAAAAAAGTCATTTCCCATGCAGATGAAATAGCAAAGTACAGTTACACCAGTAGTTGCCGCAATTTACTTTTTCACTGCCAGTGCACAGAAAACTAGGTTGATGGAAGCTGCTGGTATGGCTTAAAATACTACTGCAGTTTACAAAGATTAAGAAAGAGAATAAACATATTTACTCTGGACTCAGTAATTAAGCTTATGCTAATACTGAAGAAAGACTTGCCATACTGTACCGCTTTTGATGCTAGGAAATGCTTCCTGATACAAATCCTAAATTTTTCTCTGCTCCATTCCGTCCCTTTACTGCTACATGTGCACTGCACCAGTTATATGTGATTTTAAACATAACGAGACTGTTATCTTCCTGTGCTGAACTATACTGTGCCATCTTTGCTACCATAATCCAGGAAAAGCTCATGGTTCTTCTTTTTTTATTCACCCTGCAGGTTTTTCAGTTACGTCTTCTGACTTAACTGCCTTCCAAATAATTCATTTTCCACTGAACAGTGCTATTACCCCACAGAGACTTAAGCAGTGGTGGTCAACCTTGTGTGCACTCTGCGCATGCAAGCTTAATTGATTGCACTGGAAATTCTGGTTACAGAGAACTTGTTGAGTTTGATCCTTGGCATGCCTCTCAGATAATTAATCTGTTTTCATGTTCTTCCCATGCTTCTAATGTCTCTAGGCCCTTCTGAACTTCTAACAGGGACACATTGCAGCAGATACTTCATTATGCCGCTAGGGGAGTATCAGAATCTGGCCTTGTGAAGAAAAGGTCTTTAGTAAGAACACCACATCCAAACAATTTTTGCCATTTTGCAACCTAGCATTTTAGGTTGTAACTGAACCAAACAAAAACCACAACATTATTCTCTTTCCACGAAAGCTCAGTAAATCTTTTAGCGCAGTAAATACATCTCAACTGTAACAGATAAAATCCACACAGGGTAACATTATGTACTTTTTCCATAAAGGGAAGGTATTTTGTTGACCCTGGGAAAATTTATTTTTTATCTCAATATTTGTGTGGCATAACACACACTCCTCCAATGACATTCCTGAGTTTGTTTTTGTTATTCTTTTTCCAGGCAAATTTATTTTTTTATATCAGTACATGTGCTGTATAACACATGCCTCTCCAGTGACCTTCTTGGGTTTTTCTTTTTTTGTTATGTTCTTAGTTGTTCTTTATTAGTTGGTAGGGCAAGCGGAGGTAGAGATTCTTAACGTCACTTGGTACATACGCAAATTTCACCTCTGAGCTGATATTCTTTTAAATGTCAGATATATAGTTCTGTAATTCGTAACAGTTTGATTACAATTTACAACTTTTTCAGAATGATGAACTGCGTTGGAAAAGAAAATATTCAAATCTTCAGTAAAGGAAACAAAAATAAGCTGACTATAACAGTGGCTGGATTTTCCTTAAAGAACCAAAGAATATCCCATATGTCTATGCTGTCTCTCCACACTGAAACAGGACTGAAATTTCTTTTACAAGCCTCTTATGCCTTAATAAAATAGTTATGAGCTTTACAGATTTCCTACAGGAATAACTTAAGGAAAGAGGTTCCTATATTTGTTATAATCAGTGAAAGGAAATGTTGAACATTGTATAGCATCTAACTCAACAGAAGTCAATGCAAACTGTCAGGTGGGAATAGCACTAGTTACAATACAGTGCATTTTATGGAAAAGACCTGGAAACATTAATTAATTTAACTAAGATATTCAACCCATATGTAGTTGGTATCATTATTCCATCTAAGGGGAAACTAATGATGGTTTAGTATCAAGGAAAAACCTAGAGAGTTTGGTTCTGAGTTCTCTAGTCAAGTTACTGGACATAATATGTCCCAGAACAGCAGCAGCTCAAATTAGTTGTTCATAGAACAGAAATTCAGCTTACCTTGCAATGAATTGAAAATTGAGAAGAGATACAGAAAGGGAAGAGTTAAGGGACCCCAGGCAAAAAAGGCAAAGCCCCACGTCATGCCCAAGAGGAAGGTCAGGCTGACCACGCTACGGAGGTTCCTCAGGATCTCTTCCTTTAGGCTCCTATTAGTTCTTTTTCCATTCCTTCCACAAATTTGCACCATCACCACAATAAACATGGCAACATTCATCAGAAACATGATTCCAAAGTAGCCGGCACAAGTCACATAAAAGACAACTTCATTCTTGATCCAGCAGCTGTAAAAACATTTTGAAAACATTTTTAGATAATGCAAACTATCCTCCAATAATTTATATGACCATAAGGAAAATTAGTCTATCAGTCTGATGTCACTGATGCAGAGCTGTGCTTTAAACGAAACTTGTCCTTTTTCTGTTTGTAAACAGGATGAAGTCCAGTGGCATATTAAGTGATTACGGCCCATAGTAGTACCATGTCAGAAATCTGAAGATTGTACTGCATTTTAGTTAAAACTAATTAAAAAGGAAATCTGACCTCATATACAAGCCGTGGGACGATCCCACATGATCCCACATGATACAATCGCATCATGGAAAGTTTAGACTCAGTATGAGAGACTTCACCACTTCAATCTGTGTGAAGCATAGGACACTTCTGTAACAGAATACACAAGCTTGGATCTTTGTGCCAAAATCTCAATTTTCTACTGCTTGAGCTAAAAGAGAACTCATACATCTCTGGAGAAGTAGCAGGATTGGTAGTCCTTTGAGGTAGCCATTTGACAGCCAGCCACGTGAGAGATCTAGCTTATTTCTCTAGCAGCAAATAGCCGGAATGCTTAGCATGATACTTGAATAAAAATACAGAAAGACATTTTTATTTATAAGTATGAAGGTTTGCCAGGCAAGAAACAGAAAATGAGGTAACAGTCATATAAAAATTTTGGCATTTGGAGATTGCAATCTGGACATCAAGAGAACATAGAAAGCTACTGAACTACATTGACAAAACTCTTTTTTATTTACAAAGGAGACTATTTTTATACTACTTCTTTCTTGGCTCTTAGCTGGAAGATATAGCTGTCATTTAAGACAACCCGAAACAGGAATTTTAATTTTATTTTCATGACAAAACTTACGAATTATTCTTCTGCCAGAGGTGTTTGTACCTGTCATTGGGTAATGCCGATTTGCCTCCAATTTTTCTCATAGCCTTCTTCACACTCCAGACTCAAATAATTCAGAATATTATTTTGCCCATTTTGCTTGTTTTATGCACCTCTGACTTTTCCAAAGTAATCTGACCAATGCTATTTTTTTTCAGACTGTAAATACTGAATTTTAAGAGATTAAAAGAAATACTCACAAGTCGTCTCCTCCTTGTCCATTAGCATATTTGCCGTATAACTCTTTGCCATAAATATGACTTGCATTTGTATTAGCACTTGCAAAAACAATTGCTATCACCAAAGCTGGCAAACCTGTAACACAAGAAAACTTGCAGCTTGCTTTCAAATCTCCTAATCCTTCAAAATCACCATGCAAAGATGAATTGTTGATGTCTCCATTCCTATTGCTTTAGTACAGAGTATCTTAAGGTAGTTCTATGTCAGAAAACTGCACAGAGAAGTAGAAGGAAATGGTTTTTCAAACAGTGCAAATGTATAAAACTTTCAAAGCACTTAGTGGGCATTAATGAATAAGCCTCATAATGTTCTGTAAAGTACAAAATGTTATTTTGGTATGCGATAAAGAAACTAAAGTAAAATAATCTCCTTACTCAAAGATAAATTTGTAATTGCACACAGGCTCTCATAATATAGTGAGAAAAAGATTAAGAAACTATTACAAAAGTGAGATGTAATGGAAGGATGGCTCTGGGATATTTTTTTAAGGATTTTTTTTCAGATATGCTAATGTCACTTGATTAGGCTGGAGAACTGGGCAAGATGAATTTGAATCTCCGATTTCTCCACTGCTTCTTTCAACTGTAAATGTTTTCTCTTTGTTTATAGCATTATACATCCTTTACTTAAATGTGTCCTCCTAAAAATGAAGCAAACTAAATATTTTTTAATATTAAGGTAAAGGCAATATTTTGGGAAAATAGACAAGTATGTGGAAGAGAACTCCATGCAGAGGTACAGCTCACATAGAAGAAACATGCTTTTCCTGACATGCCTTATTTACATGACTTATCCTTGCTATGACAGAACAGATTCAAAGGGGAAGAGGTTAATTTGCTTTTCCGACCACTCAGTCCTTGCCCTCTGCTGAAGTTGCCAAAAAGGATGCTAGTTGCCAATGAAAAGACATCAATTATCAGCTGGACTGAGGTCAGTGCTCTAGCCATGAGGTTAATGGTTTTGTATTGTGTTGTATTATTTCAAACACAATATGTGCATTCAGGCAGAAGGCACAGATTCCTGATACAGAAAGAAATGAAGAATAAAAGTCTCACAGTTATTTTTCAGTATTACATTTTCCATTTGAGTCCTGCTGTGTACACTGCTTAGGGCAGGCAGGATCTCTCTGTGGTTTAAACACTGTGCTGAAGCTCAGGAAAATTTGCCTGCTTCTGATTCTGCCATAGGCTTTGTGCTTGTTGGCAAGAAACTGAGCTGGATTGAAAGCTTTTTGAAAGTCAGTGCAAAGATCTCAAAAGGCTTTGTGGTAATTTCAGGAGTTTCTGAACTCATTGTGTGCCACGGTTCTCCGTCTCTGATACGACACTAACATTTCCCCTCTCCCATGCTGGCCTCTCTGGAAAGTAAGACCAGTTTATCTGGTCTCTCCGTTCCTCCTCAGGCTGTGAGCTGCTCCAGGCAGAGAGTGCCAGTTCTGGTGTATTTACACAGAATTATACAACTTGGTGACAGAAAGCGCTGGCTGCACGTCAGCACTGCCACAGGGCAGGGGGAAGGAAATGTCATGCTGATTTTGGTTATGTTCTGCAATTGCAATAGAAAATTCATTTCAAAATACATGCTATGTAAATACTGCATCCACTGAACTCACCCCAGCCAATGATGCAAAACTTCAGTATGTATCGTCGTATATATGTGTTGAACACTTTCACTAGAGCAATGTACATATGAACAGCTTCTAGTCCCATCCACGTAAAGGTGGCCAGAAGAAAAAAATGCAGAATTGCAGCTACAGCTATGCAGAGGCCATCTATGTCAAATGATGCAATCCAACCATCAAGCAAGAAGATCAGGTTAAGAAAGAGCAGGGCTGTGCTCAAATTCATCAGGATTTTGGATGGATAATCTCTTCGCAACTTCCTAATGAGAGAAATATTGGTTCATATGATTAATTGGTTTCTATCAGCGCTTACAGCAGCTGGGTTTACCAGTTTACAAAGTAAACACAAGCACAGGAATCTCCTCCTAGCTGTAAGCTTATGTGGCAGTAAGCCATAGTGCTATTGGCTTCTGCTGTGTCTGGTGAGGGAAAGCTACCACTTCTTTGGGTCCTTAAGGAGCTAATTAACTACCACAGTATTTTAGCAACTGATTTATTATTTAAAAACCTTTCAAATTAAATACAATACAATATGTTTGGTACTTTAAATGAAAACTGAAGAAAACAAAAACAAAACTTTCAAAATACAACTGACCAGAAGCTCATCTCTGATAATTTTATGAGCAAAACTTTAATTAATTTTTGGTATATATTGTCCAGTGCATGTTGTTTTCTGTTTGGTGTTTTTGTTGTGGTTTTGGTTTCTGGGTGTTTTTGTTTTTGTTTTCTTAAATAACATCTTAGGAAGACTGAAGATCAAGTCAATTTTCTTTTTTCACTGATACACACTAAAACGTAAGAACTACGGGGCAAGCTGAGTTCTGCCATTTTGGACCAGAACACTATACCATAGGTAGTGCAATAGGAACACCATCATGGAGGATATTTAGAACTCAAAAACCTCACTTTCCCCCCAGCTCAGCAAACTATCCTTCTTTAGCAGCTACTCTGTCCCTGTCCTGTTAGAGGCAGAACGGTCCCTTTGAGTTGACTTGACTTCATTTTCTCTTTTCATTGTTCACAGAACTGTATCACTTCAAAACTTTTGAAGTCCCTTGAGTCACTTTCACAATTAAGAAGGGATGCTGTTGAAATAGTTGTAACACTTCACAATTTATCTTCCTTTTATTTCTCTTCCCACTCCTTTCCCAAGGAATGTAATAGTTCCAGTTGGAAATTTATTTTTTTATACTTAGGACTTGTTATGCTCACACAGGCAAGTTTTGTTTTGTTTTTACAGAAAGCCTAGTTGTGGATTTTAAAATAAAACATATCTGTTCAGAATCTAGAGGACACCCTACTTCCAAAAGAGAAAATTTTGAGACACATTAGCCTTGTTCCCAGGCCTAAGCAGCACAACACATAGGAAACAGGACAATGGAGTCTGAACTTACATTCCCATGAAAAAAAGTTTCCACTTACAAAATTGTGACCATGATTTTGCAGGGTTTTTTTTTTAAACATAAATTTCCCTTCCTAGACAAATAACCCCCACCAAACATATAAATAATGTATTTTATTAATCATATACATGTTCTTTCCTTTGTGATGTTTTTTACAGAACTAATACTTACTCAAATGCAATATATGTCAGAAGAGTTGCAGCTGAAAATATAGCAGATATCCCACAGCCTATGTAAGTGATAAAGGTGAGGACCTTGGTATTCTGTGGGTCTATTTGTGTAACGGTTCTCTGAAGGTCCTACATGAGAGAGGAGGAAGAGGCATCAGTCATAGCAAACACCTTTTCCATGAGCACAATGCTTTTTCTTGGTAATTAGTCAAGTAAAACTCAAAAGCACTTTGGCAATACCACTATAACCCTGACATTAGGGTTCATGTTTACTGAGCATACTTAGTCTACAGTCGTTACACCTCTCACTTCCTTCCCATAGCTCTTGAAAACATTGTGCTGTAAGAATTATGAACTGCTGGGATCAGCAGATAGACAGAGCCCGATACTGATCCTTATAACTCAGTATCAGCAATTCAAATGTCCTCTGGTAAAATCTCCCCTTTTCAAACTTTTTAGTTCAGTTGCTTATCGACAACTCTCTTTAAGAAGAAATTTATGTTGCATGTGTATTGAAAATGTAATTTTAAAGTATTCATACTGAAATGTGCAACATTCCAGGGAGTTTCTGACATCACTTATTGTTATTAAAAGTTCATAAAAGTCAGTTTAGCTGATCATCTATGGGTGAAACCAAGGGCAAGATACTGCTTTTTGGTTTTATGATCTGTTCTGACATGCAAACTATGGTTATAAATAGAACTGGTCAGAAAAATAGTGACAAAGACAACATTTTAAAAAAATATGGAAATGAAGCAGGAACATTCTGAGGAATTTTTTTCCAGTTTTCTGTCCAACTGTAATTGCCACATAGTACTGTCTGAGAATAAATGCCAGTGTTACTTCCTTTTTTAAGGACAAGAAAAAATGAGAATGTTTGGATCTATGTAACTGTGGAGTAAATGTGAGCAAATACTAACATATAATGATGTCCATTCTACAGACAGTATCACTGTTGTCCCTAGAAAAACTCTAGCAAAAAGAAACCAAGAAAATGCTACAAAACACACCATTCTTCATAGGAAAATAAAGGGACTGTATGCAGTTTTTTACACCCTGTTCCAGCCTTATATGGCAGTTTGTTTATATATAAGGAGAGTGTTATTTTAAAACAATTTAATATCTATATTGAAGTCAGAAAAGATTATTCAAATGGAAAAGCAATTAGAACGGCCAAAACTGCATAAAAAAATCTACTGGAACACAGCTCACATTCAAAGAACTTCTGCCTTATTTCCTACTGCCACAAAAGTGTTGGGGGAAGAGAAGGGACTCATTGAATATATCTTAAAGAAGGCCCTTTTTTTCTCCTTTCAAGGATGAAAAGTGAAACAAGACCACAATTTAGCTTGCAAAAAAACAAAAAGCTTGTGACTTTTTCATATCTACATCTGAGCATGACATGAAGAGAGCAGCTCTATTAAGAAGGCTCTGGAAGGCCAAAGCTGAAAAAAATCAGTGCATGTGGTTCCTTTGTGTGGATAAGCCCTCTGTGTCATTGCAGCAAGTTAACTCAAAACCCAGGTACTTCCACTAGGAACACTGCTGTGATCAGGAGCAAACATCTTTTCTGCAAGTATGTTTTAGAGGCCAAAGAATGTTCATTTCAGATGAAAATAAACGTTTTGGCCCATTACTGTGCTTATAAAAATCACCAAATATTAAGAAAAGATAGCAGTATTCTATCTTTGTCACGTTAAGATTTTTTCCTCTCAAAACCACTTCATACGTGCAAATTGCTGGAGGCACCTGAGTGCTAGAGGACTCATGCTACTGAGGCTGAAGTATTGTTCCCTCTCTCTCGCTGATACACTATGCTCTACTTATCCCAGCCACCCAGTATGGAGACTTTGCTTGAGGATCTGACAGAGCACAAGTTACATGTTTTGTACCAGCCCTCAATAGGCAGATTTTTTCCAAGAGAAGGCCTCGACTGCAGGGCATCCCCAAGGCTGACTGAAGTCATTTATAAGAGAACAGTAGATACAGGTTTACACATTTCACAAAAGAAGGTATTCCTTTATACTTTTTGACATTAGACAAATATAAATATTGTCAGATTTGCAAGCTAAATTTGAAAGCCCCTTGAATCTCAGAATGAATGGGAATTATTGTGCTCCCTTGACTTTTCATCCTCATTACCAGTTTTACTGATTGTAGGACTTCTTTCTTTCCCTGATAATTTTCCCTGACAATGTCTCTCTTTTTTTTGTTCTAAAAACAGTCTCAACTTTTTCTCCCACTTTTTTTTTCTGCAAACCACTTCTCACTTTCCTGATCTTGACATTTCAAATCTACCCAGACTTGTTTCTCATTCACTTCCCTCTTGTTACACCTTCCTGTCTCAACTGCAGGTAATTTTTGAAAGATAATATTGTTAAGAGAAATGACAGGGACCTACTGCACCTTAGGACTCATGAAGAGATTTTTTTTTTCTGTTTCGTTAGTGGACGTGTTATTACTGGGCCTTGGTTTTACAGTCCCTGACTTTGTTTTTCACCAAGCCACATCCCAACTTTGAAGCTGCATGTTATAATATGCTATTTTTTTGGTATCGCTCAGAAGCCTCAACCTGATGTCTTTTGTGACAAAGTATTTTCAAAATTTAGAACACTAAATGTTCACATACCATTGCATATTCCATTATTAACTTCATTCATGATCTCATTCCTGAATCCTTATTACTAGCTATTTTGCTATGAAAAGATAACTTTGTGACAAGGGGCAAAATGATGTATTACTATTAAAAATTGTGTACAAAAAGAATAACCCATGTAACAAAAATGAGAGTTGTCTTGACCTCGGACAAAAACTGCATTGCAGCTGCTATGAAAGATAGCTTGTTGAATAATGAGTTTGCCTACCATTAGAACCCCAAAGTGTGTGAGGTGGTTGCATAAGCAAATTGTCTCATTTTCATTGGACTCTGCATCCACTTGGCAGCCCACAGGGTTCCAGCCACCATTGCCACCTGTGGAAATGAAATGGGAGAAACCATACATTCCAACAAGCTCATATCACCATTTCTTTTAGCAGAATCCTCACTTTGTCTTGTGCAAATGACAAGTGCTTTCTCAAATGAAGTGAGTGAACATTAAAAACCGTAAGGAAAGAAAAAAGTGTCAGACTTCCTAGTTTCTACAAAGATTCACACCAGGTGAGTGTCCCTGTAATGGCCTACTGAGCAGAAACAATAGATGGAGATCTATAATAAAGGTGGGGAGCTTTTTGGTTAATTCAAGGATGAGTAAGACCTACTGTGTGGATCTCCCATTAAGACACACCTTACTTTTGCCCAACAATAAGATGTTTTTAGAACTCTCTTTTACCACACTGATGTGATGTCTGCACCTGCCTCCCTCCTACTCATATATCCCCAGGCACATGAAAGCCTTTATGGCCCAGGAGCAGAGAGTCCGGCTCTTCCTCTCTGCAGTGTGTAATGGAGAAGGTCAAAGTGGATAATACCAATTATCCTTTCTGGTCTTAAAGCAAAATACATGAAGTAAACTATCCTGTACTTATTCCACCTGAAAAGGCCATTCTGAAAAATGAAAGTTGAAAGATTTTATTTTTAAAAAAATACATGTTAAAAAGTAAAATTAGTATTTCTGATTATTTCTCCTTTCATTTTTCCCTTCTAAAATAAGAAGTAATTTTTTGAAATAGTTCATATTCTCTGAACTCTTAAAGACTTTTTTCACAACTTCAGGCAAAATCCAGCAAATTATCTGTCTGGCTCTATAATTTTACCTCAAATTCAAGACAGGATCTCTCAAAAGACTCTGAAGATGTTCCAAAACCACTTAAAACTATCCCCCACTCAAGAAGCCACTGAGAATAGGTTCTTCCCTGTGTGCTTCTCCTTTGATGCGATTCTTAAGTTTAGCTTAATAACTAGATTCTTTTTTTTCTCTCTCTTTTATCCTTCTGCATTCTCCTCTGTTCTTCTGTCTGAATTTCCTGCTTTCAAGTACAACTTAGGATGATAAATCTTAATTTTTGCAAGACTCTCTCTACTAAACCTCACCACCCGAAATTCTACTGCTAAGGACAGCTACTTCTTCACTCTATCTGTTTCATTGCAAGGAATAGTACCATATCAGTAGTGATCTCTAAAATAGAAGGATCTGGAAAGTCAACCCAGAGAATGGCTTTGTCTGTGCAAAGGATGAATAGTCTGAGTGTAACATCACATGGGTTAGGCTGTAGCAATGAAGAACAGACTAAAATGTTGCCTTATTAATGTGTGTCTCCATATGGACCTCATCATGCTGACTGTCATGCATTCACAAAGTGGATGAAGTTTGCATAAAGTAGTTCCTAATCTTCTGTGGAAGAAAAACCAGCTTAAGATTTATAACAGGCACTATCTCACTATTAAATAACCAAACATTTTTTAAATGACCAGTTAAAAATACGACTAAGAACCATTCACGTGTTTGAGTAGTGTTACTACTTAATTTGCACATACAGACAGATCAGTGAAAAACTGCCACCAGACACAGAAAAGTAGAGAAATTTAATTTACAAATTTAAATTGTTAAACAAATTTAAATAAAAACTTTTTAGAAGAGTATTTAACATCTGCTGTTACAAGCAACTGTACTAACCTGAAGAAATTACACAGGCTAAAGACTTAACCTAATTCTGCAAGGACTGATTAAGAAGCAAAATGGCCAAGACTGTGATCTATTTTAAAACTTAGACACCTTTATTACCCACATAAAATAAATTCCAGTATTCTTAAACTTACCATTTTTGTGCATATCCCAAAAGACACAGGTAGGCTTAGGATCTTCCTAAGAACACATGCAAAATTAGACTTTATATACCTCTTCAGACATAAATGTCATCAACATATACATTTACAGCAGATGGTTTACTACATATATTTTCATTTTATGAGTATAAGAATATATACAATATGGATTGTTGAAATTTTGTGTAGTGTCAAATTAGAACTTATTCTGCTAGAAAGACAGATCTGCCCAGATGATAAAACCTAGAGCACTGTTCCTCTCCACTGTTCCACAACCTCAAACTAATGAAGTTTTATCACCTCACTAAAGTTATTAATGAGTATTCTGTCTTTACAGAGACTAAATAGATTTTACTGTTTACTTCCTCAGGAAGTGGAAGTGGATCTTCTGGATCTTCTCAGTAGATCTTCTATGTAGCTGGTGTG
>NW_010210414.1:34693-50170 GCF_000695765.1 Mesitornis unicolor
GCTGAACCTAAGTGGAGGTTGTTTTGTGTGATTTTAAAACAATCATTATAATGGAATTTAAGATAAAGTGAATTGAACTGTGAAAATTACAAATCAAGTTATCATTACACAAACAATTTACTGAGTTATTGCATTTTAAGATCATCTTTCATAACCTCTAGTGCTATTGTCTCTTTTGGAGTAGCTACTGACAACGTGTCTGAGAACAGAGTCAAGCTCACACTTTTTTAACTGAAACAGTATGTGGAAAAGGTTGCATTCGGTCTGTATTTCTCTAAGTTAATTGTAGTCATATTTTAACAACATGGTTCTCTTCATTCTTCCTTTGCTGAAAACCACACAACAACAAAATAACTTGGGGAATTATTAACAAAGCAATTCATGTTTGATCAAAGAATTTAAGTCATTCTAAAGTTCCAGTGTAATAAATCATGTTCCTGGTCACAAACATTGTCTTGCACAGAGGTTTTTTCTACAGTTATTGGCACAGAAACTGCTTCTGAGTGACAGAATCAATACCCCTTCAGATAAATGTTAGATCATGTATGGAATAGGAATGTGTGAGGATGGGAGAGGTTATTTGTTTTTACTTTTGCTCACTTGCTTTTGTTCTAGAGTTTTTATTTCCAGTTGAGTTTATGTTCTTAATCAAAATCCAGCAAATTCAATCAAGCTATATGCTTAGCTTTCACTATACATAATCTGCATTCTTGTTCCTCTGAATAATCAGTCTTATTTTACCTGAATTTTGGTATGCTTAATTGTAATCTTCACATAATCCTGGAGATCCTGAATGGTTATGTTTCCAATACTGCATGCCACCACAAAACTGGTCAAATTGGCAGGATTTTCTGCATCCTTTGAAAGAGTCATAAAAATATAATAAATGCTTACACAGCACATAACATAAAAGCCAGAGTACACAGTTTTATTTTTGCAGCATGCCAGAATAAACAAGTTGTCAGCATTTCTACACTTTTGATCATGCAATGTAAGAACATTATGTTTATAAAATCAAATTATGGGTTTGTCTCATGGAAGTTTCCTTGTTTTCCTTATCGTCATAAACATATATAGGCACAACTATTGAGAGAGGTTAAGAGGCATAAATTCCCCTTTTAATCCTTATGTCTGATGCCAACAAAATTATAAACCAAACAATGTAGCAGATAACAACCCATGATATGATTAGCTCATTTTCCTAGACAAGAATGAACTAGCTTGCTTTCTTATTGTTGATGCTATCGTTTTTAGTAGATGTAAAGTTTCTGGAGAATAACCTGTTCTCTGTGTATAGTTGCTAAATCATCCTTCATCTTACAAGGAATGACTAAGAAGTAGTAAACAAATTCAGAGCAATTTTTTGTACTGTAGAACATAATATTTTCTACAAGGCTTCATTTGATGGGAATTTAAATTGAAGACTGATGTTGTCACTGAGCAATCCCATTTCTAACCTGCAGTGAAAAAGCATCAGGTTAGGAATTTTTCCAAAAGAGAAGTTTTCCTTGGAAACTGATGATGTACTAAAATGGAAGTGCTTTGGAAATATTATTTTCTTTTGATGAGCTTCCATTGAAACCTGCATAGTTACATGTCTAGCTGGTGTTATGGGAAGTTGGGAAGCTTCGTCACTGCCTGTGGCAGATCTTAGGTCAAATGACGTCTGTCGCCACTCACTTTCCCTTCAAATATTTGGGCTGCCAAACTCCTGTCCCCATCCCAAATTCCTTCAGTCCAGAGGTTTTGTTAGCCTGACAAGATGTCAGGTATCAGCACTGGTTTCATGAGATTCCACCGCTCATGAGAAACACAATAGCTTCGGTTATTAAGTGCACATTATCCTGAGAAGAATATTCCATTTCTTAAAAACCACATCCAAGAGTTTTCAAACACAGTATTTCAGACTATACTGGAGCTTTGTGACACAATTTCCTAAAAACTTAAAAACAGCAGAGGATTGAAAATGCGGTTTTCTAGATAGTTCTTGAGCATTCAAACAAGAGAAAACCGCTTGACTACAACCTAAATTTCAACATCTGACAAAGTCTAGGAAAGCCTTTGGACAGATTTCTATGGGCTTCAGGGAATTCTGTCTCTAGCAGATAACAAAAACTAGAGATATGCATCATATAGTCTCTTTAGGGAAGGCTATTTAATATATTCTTACTTGATCTCAGAAAAGAACAGAAATAATGTATGCATTAAAGTAAAATACAGATAACTGCTTATTTAGCTCTAAGGCTGTGCTCAGCTGAAGTTAGGGGTAAGCTTTTAGCCAATAAAATATAGAAGTACAAAGGAAAGCAATGTTGAGTCTAGCATCAATGATAAAAATCTGGTCTAGTCTTAACAATCATTACAATTCACATATTTATCGTATTTACACATTCTTTTCATGGACTCCGAACTTATGAGGATGATAATTCCAACATAGCTTTAGACAGGTAAACAGAGATGTCTAGAACTGAAGTAGCCATTCTAGCATATCTTAACATAGTGAATGAAAGGAAACTGGCACATCCAGGGCATAATCCACCTTACCTATTCTATGCATCTAGGTCAAATATGGGTTCCCCAAAAACAAGTGTCCATTTTAGAAGCTTTAGGGTATCCTGGCCTGTCTCCAGCTGCTACTGCAGAAGATCACACATCTCTGACAGGTTCATTATCACGTCTGCCAGTCGGTAGCACTTTTGTGCCTTGGTGTGCCTCAAACTGCACTATGCTTCTTTGTCTGGGGAACTGATGCTTATTGTGTCATTCCTCAACAGTGTCCATTCTTTTGCACCGACTGGCTTTGAGGACAACTTATGGACAACAGTTCAAGAATAGGTATGTACATTGAACACACCTTCCTTTGGTGAAATGAATCCCACTCTGAATAGCTAACATCAGTTTTTCATATAGTCTTTCAAGTATTGTAACCATCAGGTTTTAATGAATGACAAATTAAAACTTACTAGCATTCTCTCAGTTGCAATTAAAAAAACCCCTCCAGTGCTGTACAGTATGATGTTTCATTGTTATGTTAAATTCTTACAAGAAATACAGCTAATAGCTTTGGGACTTTTTTAATTTGCAATTGGAATACGTATGTTTATGAAATACTTTCATACTAATGGATAGTTATTGGGTTTGAGATTGTATGTGGATCAATTTATTATTAGGCTTTATTTTTAGCCTTTTTTTTTAAGACTTACTTTATTTTTAGACTTACTAAAATGTGAGTTTTACACTTTTTAAATTAAATGTGTTGACCATATCACCCACCAATAATTTGAAAAAACACCAAAAAAAGGAAGGAATTTTAGTTGCAAATTTAGATGCAGATTTTATTTTTTTGCTTTCCAATGACTTATTAAGTATGCATTAGAAACACATTCTAGCACCATTAAAGGACACATTCTGACTGTATATGATTTAATGCCACTATGACAAGTCTACATCTGTATTCTTCTGTTTTCCTTATTAAGTGTATCCATCTTTGTTTTCTCAAAAGTGAGCTTAAAATGAATACTATTTTAAATAGTTAAAGATACTTCAGGGTGTATTTCAGAAGGCAACTGAGGGTCATGGGTATTTTCTTGCCTAGATTATCTGAAGAATCTGGATACACTGCCAATAAAAACAATAATATAGGGACAATACAATACTACCGAGTTCTGCGGATGCACAGGAGCTAAAGGTCACTTGAAATACTAATGGGAAAACAAACTCAAGTCTTCTGAGGCTCAGTCTACAGTTCACTATGAAACAATGTTTTCTTCTTAATTAACTCCTTTTTTTTTTTTTAATAGGTGTGTTTTCGGTTGGGTTTTTTTGGTCCAAGCTGTGAACTCTTCCTAAATTTTTTGGCACCCACCACTCAGGAACTATTTATAATTACCATGTGATGGGACCCAAAGGAGAAGAAGTCAAATCTACCTGAGTCTCCTTGGTTTTCAGGTACAAGTATTGTTATCCTTATTGCATATTAAAATATGGTATGCTTATGAGAACACACATATGAAAGGAAGAATAGCATGTGTAGAAACAAATGTTCTCTAGCTGATGATCATCAGCCCAGAGTTTCCAATTGAATATAAGTAGTCATCTGAATATGAGTGTCAACCAACTCAGAAGATGCCCTATAAGATTCCTTGCTACTTTACTCTGATTAAAAGCAGCTGAGATACACTTTTGAATAGATTACCCTGAGAAAAAGTTTCTCTCACATGTGACAGGAATTTGGAGTCAAATCACTGACTTGAATTCAACTTGGACACTTCAACTATTTTGTCACTCTGAACATAACACTGTCTCTAGCGCCTACATTTGCTCTCACCTTCCTATTCCTATAACTCATGAGATGCTGTGAAATGATTACACTACAGAAAACTTTCTGCAGCTGGCTTTGACTCATCCTAACTGAAATGACTTTAAACAAATTAAAGTTTACCTGAAAAAGACCATTTTTATTGAAGAAAGTAAACTGAGCCCTGGATATAACTTCAAACTCATCTTGACTTAAATTCTTCAGTAAACTTGGTGGCAGAACAACAGAAGCGAAGCCATTTGTCTGATCCTTGTCAAAATCTATCTGTTAAATAAAAACAACAGAAGAACATGTTCAAACAAAGAACTCAAACCATACATTATCCACAACTGGGTTCACACCCTTACACTAAGATATCTAAACATGGGACTAGAACAAATCAGCACTAATATGACTTGTACCTGTGTAAGAGTTGGTGCAATAAATACATTTTTAAAAGGTCTAGAGAGGTTTTCCTACCCTTCCAGCATGAGATCAACACAAAAAAGGTATTAGATAAAAGAAACAAACCAACAAACTCCTCCTCTGCTATAAAGATGATTTGGGAATAATAAGATGGCAATCATGGCAGTCATAACAATATTCAGTAACTTTCAAGATACCTTCCTCATACCAAACAATGTTAAGAACTGAAAAATATGTTTTGAATCCTTCTTTCTTAAATTGTATTATCTGGCTTGATCTGCACATCCGAATTAATTCTCTATGAGCTTTTCTAGTTTCTCTGTTACAAAGGGAGATTTAAAAAGAATGATTAGTGCTATGTAGCACTATATTTATCTGTATTTATTGTGATATGTAGTACAAAAAAAGACACTTTCTGCCATCAATATAAGCTTAATCTATGCTGGCAACATGTCAGACAGCTGAAAGCCCTCTATGGCACAGGGATGTAACAAGCGGGCAGGATATAAATGAGGATGCAAACGTGCATTTCATTAGCTAGCAGGCAGCAATTCTATGACTGCATGCTTTCCCACCATGGCATACTCAATGTGTGCCACCCTACCCATCAAAGGAAGAGGAGCAAACCATCTCACTGTGTCTCTATAGCAAAAATGTTTCAGAATTTCACTGAGAGATAAGGAAACTCACACTTCTGAACTCTCCAGAGGCAACTTAGTCATCTGTTTATGCCTCTCATGATCAGTTTTATGACTCTAAAAGCACCATTAGCTAATAAAAGCCATAGGCTACTGATAGATTTATTTAACTTTTAAATTTTCACTGATTTACTGAGAATAACAAGCACCCTTAAAAATCAGTAAGAAGTGGTTCATAAGATATAATTTCACCTTGACAGGGTGAAATACAGTTGAATAAAAGGTTTTGAAAGGAGAATTCTGCCACATTAAACAGAAAGTATGTATATGATAAAGATGTCCTATTAAGCACTGTCTGCAAAAAGAATGGAAGAGGCTTCTATAAAGAAATATGGATATATTACAGGAACAATTTAATAATATGAATCACCAAAGGCTAACTTAGTCAAAGGTTTGGCAAGAAACATAAAGACACAGGGAACTGAAATAGAATCTTTCCAAATTGCCATGGATACATTTCCTTGATATCTACTTTAAGAAAAAAAAAAAAAAAGAAATAAAATCTGGAAACATTCTGACATACAGCTTGAAGAGTTTAATGCTCCCTGATGAGCCTGGGCTAGATCATCACATCACTGGTGAAAAACCTGGGCTTTCACAAGGGAATCTCCCTCCAGCAGGGATTGCAAGTATCTTTCCTGATAGGCATGGAAAATATAAATGGTGACCACAGCTGCTGCAGACTTTTCTGGCAGGAAGGATGTTAAGAATTCTCATTCAGCTGTTGGAAATGTGAAAGTCTGAGAACAAACTTATGTTCCAATAGGAATATTATAAATAATTTGATGGAGCTTGGATTTTATGATTGTTTAGACAGTGGTGTTATAAATGATTCCAGGGCAAGAAAATTCCTGGATGTCCTCAAGCCACAGATGGTAATTCTTACTATACATGCGAATATCCCAAACCTGGCCTCACAATTTTTCCTTTCCTCTTTCCATAAATACATGATGAAATCTGGAGGAGAAATGTTCCTTTGATAACAAAGAAAAATCAGCTATTGAGCTTCATTAATAAGAAAGTTAAGCAAAAGCAGATTTACAATCGCAACAAATTTCTAATAAAATTGATTCAAAGACATTTTAGCCAAAATATCTGTGAATATAAATATGTGACAACTCACTTAAACTAAATCCATTTGTATCTATTTAAACCAGCATTTGAGTTTTGATCCAAAGTCTATATACAAAGCAAGTAAAAGGCCTGCAGTCTATTATATTGCTAGTACTTTTTCTAGCACTGCCTTCATTACTGTTTTTTATTTTTACAGTACACAGTACTTTATAAAATGATCAGACATTTATTAGGATTGTTGTCTTGCCAATTTGCAGTAGAAATTAATTTGGTTCCATAAGATGCCTATAGTCTAGTGATTAGTTTTTAACCATTTTCATAATGCCATGTTTTGTTTGAATTCAGTTTTGGTTCCTCTGGCCCAAATGACAGTAGGTTTTTAAATTTTTTCTGCTTAATCTTTTCTGTGTGTTTCTATAAGTAAGAGTCACTGTATTTGAATGGTTAGGCTTCCAGGAGACTACATTTCCTCTGTCGTAGACTTCTTACATAACTGTGAAAAAAATACATTGCACTATGCTTTTAAAAAGCATTTAGGTGCCATAACAGGCAGATAGGTATATAGTGAAATTTAAGTAAGTCTTGGCACCTCGTTGCTATGCTACTGATTTCAACAGAACCTTTGGAAAATCGCAATTGGTACTAATGTGCATCTCAAATGCTGTTTTTCATAGGTTTTAGATCTCTGAGCTTTTCTATTTGTGAAAAAAAGGAAGAAAAATATTTTTGAGGTGATGACAACTATCTTAACTATAGCAGCCTGTCTAGATACTGTAGCACTGGAGACCATTCTACATTTTGAGTGTTTCTTTTATTTTTTTATGTCTAGGCTGGTCAAGCTCCATGTTAATGTCTTGAAATGCCTCAGACATCCCAGATGGCACAAGAGTTTCAACCTACACGTGGACAACTGGATCAGCCTCAAGTCTCTGTTAGCAGTAGGTGTTTAAACTATACTGGAATGTTGAAGCCTATTATATCTGCAGAAATCTATATGTATATACCTACGTTTAGGTGTCTTATTCTAAAGCTTAAATGCCTCAGTGGAGTTGTTAGCTAATGTACAATGGGTAATACGGCAGACTGTTAAAGATTACTTTCCCTTTTTAGTAGTTAAAAAAAACCCACAAACAAAAAAAACCCATCAAACCCAAAAAAACCTAAAATGGATAAAGTCTGTTGTGGATTTTTAAGCAAATTACTTTTCATGACTTCATTACTTTTCATAAACATGTGAGTTTATCTGGGTTTCCTGTCACTCTAGGAAATACTACATTAATCTGTTTGGATGATTGCAGGAAAAAGGAAATACAAAATAGGGAGAGAACTGGGAGTTGTAAGTGGTTTTATAGGAAACACTGTAAACACACTTGGAACAACACGGTCAAATACAACTGCTTCTTCTGTACCTGGAAATCAGATGCATTATTCTGTGGACTGACACTGAAAGAACCACCTCTGAATGAAGTTGAGTTTATAGAAGACACTCCAAGTGCAAGGTTTCGTGTTGAGATACTCATGGATGGTCCAGTGAACTGGATCTTTAAAGCCAAGGCATCAATAGTTTTTAGAGCTCTAAAAACAGAAACAAAATTATTCTAAAAACTGAATACAGAAAAAAAAATACTATGCTCTGTATGTTCTCCACGTTTAAGATGATCCTCTTATTATTGACTATGTTTCTTTTACTCATCTGTGTATTCATAAGGAGACTGTCAGGCTGTACATTTATGCAACTATTTTGATTGACAGAAACTATCTGACTACATATCACTGGTTCTGAAACAATTTTCCAACAATACTTAGATCTATGCTGTGCCATGTATCAGAAGACTTCGTTTCCATTCAAATACTTTATCTTTGTCATGCACATTCATTTTAGTACAAGAAGAAATATTTGTATATCTAATTAGGAAAATTCTTTTTGATGAAAATTAGAAAAGCTTGATTTTCATACTGCAATTGTTTGTCTACATATACATAAGGATGAATCCTTCCAACCTTGCAGGTTGCTCTCAAAAACTTGTCTTAAATGCAGAAATACTTACTCTGAAGATGATGCTGCCAGTACACTGTCTGAACTGGTTAGAATATTGGAAAAAATTGTCACCACAGTAGAACCCAGAGATTCATCAATTTCTTCATCATTCACAATTTTTTTGAGCTTTTGCACAACATCATTTACTTTGTCTGAGGTTAGCTGCTGCCCTTCACCAGTGAGATTCAGAAGCTGATTAGCTATATCAGCTGCATTTTCTGTAAGCATACATGTAAAACGAAGTAAAAATAAAAAATAATGCATATCAATTCTGAATTAAATCAGAAATACAAACTTTTATCCTCATTGTTGAAAGTTAGAGCATGTTCTGCCGTACTTGTAATGAACACAGGATTTTATCATTTTATCAAATTTGTAATTTTATGAAAAAGTATATAGAACCTGCTGATTATTATATACTGTCTTCATTGGCTGTGTCTTTCTTTTCCTTAATTTGATCTGAGTTTGTAAATCAGAACTACTATTGAAAGGGCTGATTGGAAGAAAAAAAAATAGGGGAAGTAAGGAATAAGAAGCATTTTTCTCCTTATGCTATCCCTTCTTTTTCACTGGGAAAACCAGTTTCACTTTTGAAGTAAAACATGCATCCAAAGTCAGCATTATGGACAAAGTATTGACTCTTTTAAGCTTTGGGGAGAAAGTCTGACCCCATTGCAAATGTCTCAGTTCCTCCAGAGGATTGCACTCCTGCTCAGAGAGTTGACAAGCACAACACATGAGCACATTTAATGAGAAGAGTCTTCCTGGTAAGAAAAGTTTGATAGTGTGTCCAATGGCAAAACATTAGTGTAAATCACAAGTTAAGCTGTAAATTTGGTGTCACATGGATAGAAAACTAATGTAAATACTAACATTTTATAATATCAAAATATCTGAGATTTGTTGGAATTTGCAAATAAGATTCTAGAAGAAGATCAGCCTTCTTTAGTCTGCAACTGGCTGTGGTTTTTTAATGTGTTTTATAATACAACTTTTGGTACATTTACTATGGAATGTTTACTTTATATCAAACAATGTTTTCATATAGCCTGACTGCAAGTACTCAATCAACTAATTAAAGTAGCCAGGCTCCCTAGGACCCCCCTATCAGTGGAGAGAGAAAAAGAGGCTTCTCCAGAAAGCAGTTCAGAACAGGAGCTTACTGTAGGTGCTCTGAATTACTTATGAGAGTATCATCTTCTTCACTAGTTCTGGCACTAAAAAAGGCACCATAAAATTGTTGTCTATTTATTTTATTACTCCTTTAAGGCCAGAATGACATAAAGGGGTATTTTGCACACTGAGAATAAATCTGAAAATGTCTGATCGTAAGCCCAGTGAATAGAGTGAGAGTCTTTCCACTGGCACTTACAGGCATTGGAAACAGTTAAAAATTTGTCTGAACCTGAATATCAAATTGAGGCAAGCTACCACCATCTCTATTCTTGCTTAAATTACCTGAAGAGTTTGATTTATTTAATTAACTGGTATTCAGAGCTTTTCATGGGTGGGCTGAATTAAACTTGGTGCACTTCCCCAGAGTTTAAATATTTACTTTGCACTGATTTTTCAGAAAGATTTTAAACAACTTAGCATAAAGAAGGAAGATATTCTTCCTTAATATAACTTCCTATATAGAAAGCAGTAGCCAAAGTCTACAAAACTATTCCTTTAGCCAAAGACCAACACCAATATACACACCTGTGCAATTTCTAAGATCAGGCTGGCCCCAGTATGATGTATAATTCTGCAGACCCAAATAGCTAAAGAGGAAAAATGACAAAATTCACATGAAATACAATAGCAAAATTATGTAAATTATGATTCTTTTGTAGGTGTCAAAGTGGTCCATTCTTCTCAAGTCACAGTTTTCTTAGCAATATGGCCCCTAGTGAAATGAAATATATATGCTACACAGTGGAAATATATGATCAATTAAGTGCTGAGAGAAACCTTAGTTCTTTTGGACAAATTCCCAGTTGGTTCCTATACTGATTTGATAAACTGCATCAGTAGAAATTCTGGCCTTGTATTTCAGGAAAGACCCAAATGTTGACACAAACTATCATGCCCCTATTATGGCCTAATCAGATGCTGTTTCTGTAATTTCCCTTTGATATAAACAGCTTTGACCAAATCAATAGCAAGCCATACTACCTCTCAGAAGAACAAGCACAGGACCTACGTGGAGATATAAGCTTATGCCACCCATGAAAACTAGGGCAGGTCATCATCAGACTCAAGTCCAACATACAGGGCACATATAAAGATTTTTTTTTTCAAAATGCTTTTTAAAAAAAGCCTTACAACAGTAAAATACCTAGATATGGCTCCAAAATTAAACACGCTTTAACATGGCATGGCAAGGCAAAGACATGATGGATAATGGGAAGAAGTTATCCTTTCACTTTGCACATGATAGAATAAAGTTACTCCTCAGTTCATCATCTTTATTATAATGCACACTAGTAGGTAAACTTCTACTGTGGGATGCATAGGACTAGAAGAGACCATTAGAAGAGCTTCCTCTTCTCTCAAAACACATCCCACCAGTGCTCCATATTGGCAAAAACTAATGGAGGCAGAGGCAAGTAAAGCACAGTATAGCACAGTGCAAAACACAGCAACTTTTTATGAGAAGTGCTGTACACAGACAATCAGTGGTATTGTGTAGGCCACAAATGAACAATAAAGATAATACTGCCAGAGGCCTTAATTTTCAATAATTCTGAGGCTCTGACACAAAAAGCAATTTGACTTCTGCACTACTCACTCTACAACAAAAGTCGGTCATTCAGAATCCAGGAGTTCTTGTACAAGATTAAGAGGCTGAGGAAGTGAATTAGTTAAATATAATGCTGGTCGATTTCCTGTTTGGCACAGAACCTCAAAGCTGATTCATATCTGTGTTGCCATATTGTTTTCAAAAAGTAAAAGATCTGGTCTTCTCAGAACATGTTTCAAATGCAATGTGGGCGGATAAGACTACTGTATTGCATTTAGTGGTGATCACTCTAAATACTGAAGAAATTAATTAATATTGCATCATCATGGCCATGTTCAAGGCACTCAAATGAGATCAAAGCCATATTGTTTTGGTTATATATCAAAGGAAGTAATAATATTCCTATTTTATAAATGGGAAATACAGATACAGATACAGTAATCTTTTGTAGATGTTCACAGAGAAAGCCTAAATTAGGGAAAATTTATCCTAAACCAAAAAACCCACAATTTTAAATCTTTAAGTATAAGATTATCCCCACCTTCACTTATGATTGACTAGTGGCAAAATGCTTGTTTCACATAAATTCTTCTACTTTCCCTTAATGAGATGAGAGGTTCTGGATTAAACCAAATACACATCTCATCTTCACAGAATTTTGTTGAGAATTTCCTATACAAGTTAGATAGCAAATGTGAAACTTTGGTTTCAGTAACATAAACATCATGACTTGAAGAAAGCAGTTTCATTCTGTAAGAAGGTGCTATTTTTAAAGTCACTTTGAACATGTATTAATTTTGGGCATCCGTATGCTCTCCAGAAGTGACAGATGAGCTTTTTTTTCCTTGCCAGTGAAGTGCATACTCTTACTTCACACATATAATCTCTCACACTACAGAAATCATCTTCCTGAAATACAATACCAGCCAATGGCAATCATTATGGAAGATGCAGTTTAACTATATAACCAGCATTTGATCCTCTCAGCGTCTCAGATATTTGAACACCTACCAGGTTCTTGATGCAGTCTGAACTGAGCTCCCGTGGCAAAATGTGAAGTTGGTCACAGTTGGTCTGGTATCTGGCCAAAAATAGTTTGGAGGGTTTTCTTCAGCTAAACATTTTTCTGTAAAAATAAACGTATATCATTGTTAATGATAATTTTCTTCATCTAATCATCTTCCATTTCTTGTCCCCTGCTCATCAACCAGTTTACAGCACAAAGCTGTCTTTAAATTAAATGTTTGGTTGTTATCTATAGAGTAGTGGCAATGGAAAGTTGCACAGCAGAGGACAACATATACTGAATGGAAAAGATGAGAGCTAAAAGGAGTTTGATTAAGCGCAGCAGCTGGCAGGAGCAAAAACAACAGGGTTGAGGAGTGGGCATGAGAGGCCTTGGAGAACTAAAATGTCTTGTTATGGCTCTGGCTGTAAATTGTGCTTCTTTATCCTCAAACTATCAGAGGAGCTGTCAGGAACTGTCCCATCCTCTTTGCATCAGACGGCAAAACACTTGACTAAAGCAATCTGGACAACTGAGTTTGTGTTAAAAGACATATCTTGAGCACAGAGATTAGTGGAACAATGAGGCTTAAAGGGACAATTTAAAATCTGAAACTGTCATATCATTTGGAAATGTAAGATTGTTTTAACACAGAAGATGCTTATTTATGGGCAAGCAAACAAAATCTGTTGTGTAACAAAGCCAAAATGTACTCACCCACTGGATCAACATCCACAGTATGAAGCTTATAACCTCCTTCCATGGTCCCATTATTATTTATGAGCTTCTGTCGGATCTCTTCCTCTTCTAAATTGATGTTGTTGGTAGAATTATAAACCAGAAGAGCCAAAACTTCAAAACTGCAAGGAAAATTACCCGAGTGTTTGAGTCAGAACAGCAGAGGCCAAATGTGTGGAAATAAAAATATTTGACAAATTCTAGTTTTCTGAATATGAAGCAGTGTCACCAAGACAATGCTGCTCATTATCTGTAAATTATTATTTTTGTATGTACAGGGCCATGACAAGAAAGTATGGTTGGGAAATTTCATCCTCTAGCTACCATTAAAGAAGCACCTCATCAAAAGAGAAATGTTTTCAGAAGATTTTCATTATTTTAAGATATTTTAAAATGAGAGCATAAAGTTGTGAGCTGTGACTTCTAAATGGGCCCTAATTAAATTTAAAAATCTGTTTGCTGATGGCTTAGAAACTTAAGAGCTGCTTCATCCCACTTTACAAAACTTGTCAGGATGGGACAAGTCACTCTCCAGAGGGTCTATCTCTTCACTGACTACAGAGGAAGACTAGAAGATTAAAAAAGAACAGATGCCTAACGTTTCAATGTCTAAATTTTGATGGAGTGAAAAACACCCTAACACGCTTCCGAAACTTTTAGTCCTAGTTAGGAAAGTCTAGCTGCTCAGATGAGTAATTCACGTTTGAGCAGTAATAGCAGTTTTGTACTGTAGCCCACTGCTACTTTCTTGGGCATAAGAAGTAGTTCAAAGTGCCTAAGTCTCTTTCCTGTGAGAGAAATAAAACAGTCCCCACCCTTGTCCAAAAACATAGCTTTTCTGGCAGGGAAATAATGAACAGAAAAGCAGTTCTAGTAGGACACAGAAAAGAAGCCCGGAGTGGAAGGCTCAAAAATTTCCTCCTGGGACATAGAAAACACATGTTGGAGAAGAGAATATGTTGGTACCCAAGAGCATTGCTTGGCTCTGTCCAGTAGGAGGTGACGCCACTGAAACATGGAACATTGGATCTCCACAGGAGCCAAAATGTGGAAAAAAGGAAAAAGCAAGTCTGGGTTGTCTTCATCTTAGCCTTGCCCTTGGACACCCAGCAGCCTGAATAAAGATAGCCCTTCGTGATGTGTGTAAGCAGTTCCTGGCAGCCTGGGAAGCGGCAGCACTGCCAGCACACATGCAGTGAGCAGGGCACACACAGAGCTGCTTTCTCCAGTGGCTCCCAGAGCAAGGAAGCAGCAGTGAGCTAAAGAGTCTTGCAGTCTACTTGAAGAAGAGTAGGAGAAAAAAAATCTGTAGAGGCACTGTATAGGAGAGGGCTAGTGAAGTTTTCAGGTACCCCTTCCTTGACAGATCATGACTTCATTTCCAAAAATCTTCCAGAAAGACATTCCCATGATTACAGCTCAGAGTTGCACTTTCCAGAGGTGCCTAGTCTGGTATAGTATAAAACTTAGTGTACAGATGTTGCTCTTAGATGGCAAATTTAACCCTCTTTCTGCCAGAAATAATTCTGAAAACTGAATAGCTCCAACCAATACGTACTCAGTGGAATGGCATTAAAAGAGCTGGCATTACAAAACAAAGCCCAAATCTCATAAAGAAATCACAAATGTGAACTAAATACTCCACACATTTCACTGTTGCAGATGTAAAGACATAAGTAAATAAATATACACAGTTCTGGTTGGAGGTTTTTTTGTAGTTTTTTTTGTTGAATGTAGTACATTTTTCTTTTTTCTTGCCATATCCACTGTTTTACTAGTAACATCTTGCTGGAGAAAAAGATAAAAATGTGACTACCTGCTGGCTTGGCTTGCTTTTTCCCCAGTGGATGTATTTTAGCAGAGAAATACCAGCTATCCCTGGCCAGATCACTCCTGCCCTGCTCCCTGGGATACTGAGTTCCTCCTAATACTTCTCTGGTCTCTGTGGAGTGTTTAATATATGGCAACAGCTTCAGCAGGGTGGATGTGCATTAGTAGGCTTTTGCTGTATACCACAGATACATTACAAATTTATTATGGTATTTATTTTTAGCAGAAGCATGGAAATTACCTAAGGCACTGCCAAGTCCTTCAGCCCTCCAGTACTTGAGCCCCAGAGTCTCCTGGCACTTAACCATCTTTCCTAAAAGATTCTGGCTCCACTCATCGATTCTCTTTACTTCAGAAGAGGAAAACTTAATATACTGATGCCACTCCCTACCTCAGCACTTTGGCTGCAAAACAGAAGTCATAAGTGAACAGTCACTGCTACTGCTATGCTGCCTATGCAGGACTCCCAGCTAATCAAAATGATATTTAGTACTTATAACTGTGTGGAGAGATAATGGCAAAAAAGCAGAAGGGATAATGATAGATGAGGTAGAGCTGGTTACAGTTATCTTAAACAATTACAGAGATAAGTATTGATTGTGAAGCACTGATAAAAATAATCACAGAATCACAGAATATTAGGAG
>NW_010210415.1:0-1459 GCF_000695765.1 Mesitornis unicolor
GAAAAAGGAAAAAGGAAAAAGGAAAAAGGAGTATCCAACAATAGACCTTGGCATCAACTCTGAAAACTGAGTGTGTAGACATGAACTTCTCAATGTCAGGACAGGGACTTCATCTTGAATATTGAATGGACAGCTGGTATGAACCAAATTCAATTTTACTTGGGTTAATATTGATTTAAACATTTGCCATCTTCTTGCTTTCAAAGTTGCCTATTCACTTCGAAGAGTATGATCAAAAAGTTCTCTCATTCTGAACGAAAATACTATTCGTCTTACACAATACTAAGGGCCTCAGCAGGTGTAAATTAGCTTTGTATATAATGTAATTATATACAAAATTCCCAATGTACATGAAGAAACATTTTTTGTTGTCTTTTATGGCAGAAGCCAGATTAATTTCTAGTTGGACTTTGACCCTTTGAATTTTCTGCCTGCGTAAACTTGTGACATACTTGTAGTCCTCCTGAGCTGCCTTTTGTTATCTGAGTTCCAAACAAAGGTCTCTGTTCAGCTAGTCTGGTCTCCTTTCCTGCTGGGCCATCGTTCCACACATGGGGACTGCCTGCTCCTGTGCCTTTAAGGCTTCCTTCCAGAAGAATATTCAGCCTGGACATTCAACATCCATCCAACTGTACTTCTTTGCCCTTCAGGCTTCCAAGGGACCAGTCTGCCCTCTGGAAGTCCAGCGTGGGAGTTCTGCTGATTCCTCTGCTTCTCAAAAAATCCAAAACTATTGTTTTGTCATAGCTAGGCCCAAGACAGCCTCCAACTATCATCCCCCACAAGTCCTTCTCCATGTTTGCAAACAACATGTCCATCAGGGCACCTGTTGTGAAAACAGAGAAAATAAATCCTGTCTTGTGAGGCCAACACCAAATATGCGACAGACACAAGTCAGGAAACAAATAGTAATTGTTTATTTACAGCAACATTTGCAGGTTCTTTTGGTTTGCCGGTGATAAATTGAAAAGCTATAGGTACACTAAAGGTTGTATAACTAACATAATACCAACAACAACGCACTATGAAACACAAACACTAACAACAACAAAAATAACAATTTGCCCACAGTAAGCCTGGCCACCTGACAAATAAACAAGCCCATTTGAACAGAAATACCATAGAGCAAAACCAAGAATACACTCAGGGAAACCTAGAAATGCACCTGAGGAGAAATATAAAGTACACTCAGGGAATATGCACCCAAGGAAAAATATAAGATACACTCAGGGAATATGAACCTGAGGAGAAAATACATCTTACCCACAAGGTGACTCCACAAGGTGGGGATGGAGAGGGAACAAATTCGTCAATCCATCCAGTACATCGATACAGTTCTGAGTTCATCCTGTCCCACCAGGTAAGGGTTCCCATGGAAGTTACCTTGGTCAGCATTCTGACTAAGGGGAAAGGTGCTCATCACTCCATGGCTAGAAAAGTATCCCCCCCCCCACCCCCC
>NW_010210415.1:1518-9935 GCF_000695765.1 Mesitornis unicolor
AAGAGTGTGCCTGAGTGGATTAAACCACCTGGGGTGTTTGTCTTTAGCAGTGTTTCTCCTTATCTTTAGTTATTACTCAAATTTCTGCATTACATCACCGGGGCATACCTGCAGGTGGGGATGATTATAGACAATCTTATCACTTGTGTTAATGTCACAAAGTCCATTAATTCACACCTGCATGGGTAGAGGTAATGGCTCCTTTCGTTTGAGGTGGAAAGAAATGGGGAACTGGGACCATGAGGCCTCCACCTCATCTCACACTTCTCTAGGCATCCAGATAACACCAGATATGGATCTAGTGATGGTTGCCACCTTGCCCAGTGCTGAGTTTCATGCTTCCAGGCATGCAGCTACATGGTGTACCTGACTTGGACTTTGTGACTAACTTTTGCTCTCTCACTACAGTGCCTTCCCTAGATGGCTTATTTACCAGCTGTGTCAGGAAGTTATTTTCCATACACTCCAGAAACCTCTTAGACTGCTTCCTCTCATCTGTATTCCCAGCAGACATCTCTTAAGAAGAAATCCCCTCTAGAACTAGGGCCAGTGATCATGAAACTTCTCTCAGCTGCTTATAGAATATTTTGTCTGCCTCTTCATCCTGGTTGGGTGGTCTATAACAGATTACCACCATGGTATCTGCCTTGTTAGCCTTCTGCCTTATTCTTACTCACAAACACTCAACCCTATTGTTACTATCATTAAACTGTAGACAGTCAAAATGCTTCCTAACATACAGGGCTACCCTACTGCCTCTCCTCCCTTGCCTATGCCATCTGAAGATTTTATAGCTGTCCATTGCTCCACTCCAGTTCTGCGAGTCATCCCAACATGTTTCCATGATCACAACTATACCATAGTCTTCTCTGCAGCACAATGACTTCCAGCTTCTCCTGTTTCTTGTCGATGCAGCATGCATTGTTGTAGATACACTTCAGCTGGGTTATTGATCTCACTAACCTTCTGAGGGGAGATACCCTAATTTCTATGTGATCATTCTCAGGCACTTCCATGGTTTCTGACACATCAGTAACACTTGCGTCTTTGCTGCCACACATATCTCTAAAATGGGTGGATGTATATATAACAGAGCATATTAATTTTCAGTGTTGTTCAATATTTTTTATTTCTGCTATCTATTTCTGATCAGTTTGGCTTCTGTAAAGTCAGACAAATTTGCTAATCAAAGCTAATTAGTAAGAACTCAGTTGCCAGAGTTGTTTAGGTGCCTGTCTTCTAGTTAGAGTTTGGTTACTATGGATTTACAATGAGTTTTGGGCACCAAAATTAGAGTTAATTCCTTCCAAGGGTCTGGCATAGGGGATAGCAGAGTATTTTGGCACTAGAAAGATGCTGCAGGCATCAGCAGTGTGTCAGTGAAGTCAGTGAGACATATAATAACCAAAATGCAATGATGGATTTATGTGGAATGCTTGTTACAGTGAAGAACCTGATAGAGGACCGCAAGCTGATTATATAGTATCACTTCCTGGTTGGCTGCTCTGACCATACCACAGGTGTTCTGTATAGACACCAAGAGACATTTAGCCAGATGTTTTGAAATATGCATGAAGAGGAAAAAAATAAGTGGTTTTTTGTGTGTGTGGTTTGGGTTTTTTTCTTTTGTTCTTTTGTTTTGTTTTTAATGTACCTTTGTCTTCATATATGCACAACAGGCTGATTAGGGCTTGTATTGGTTTTTCTGTGAGGGGGATTTTGGTTGTGTCTTTGGTAACAGGGGAAGGGCTATGGAGATGGCCCTTTAAGAAGCTACCTGAAAAATTCCCCTTTTGTCAGATCCACCTCTGACCAGGGCCAAGCCAATCAGTGCCCCTGCAAATTCATGTATTTAAGGGGAGTGCAGGGCATGCCTCACTCTCTCTTTGCTACTGGTCCTGACCAGTGTGGCCCCAGGTGTGGGTGGTGCAGCCCCGGCCTTGCCCAGCTGGGCTTGGCCAGCCCCAGTCACAACTTAAGTTTAAGCCCCACTACAACTTCATCCCGAGAAAAAAAAAGAGAGCGAGCTGGGATCTCCATAACCACTGGAAGAGACCTGCAGTGGAGAAAAGGAGTGGGGCCCAAGGAGAACAACTTCGAAGAACATCAAGGTCGGTTTGAAGGAAAGAAAAGAGAGGGAGGAGGAGGAGGAGGAGAACGCAGAACCCAGGTTTCCCCTTTGCAACCCGTGCTGAGAGCTGGGTCAACTGGTCATGTGTGAGGGAACTGTGACCATGGGCAGACCCAGATTGGAGCTTTGTGGACTTGGGCTGAAGCAGTTTTGTGTGTGAGGGAAACTGCAGCTGTGGGCAGACCCATATTGGACTTTGGAGGAAATTTTCCCCTATCGAAAGGGGGCCACGTGGAAGCAGAGAGAGACTCTGGGTTGAGTTGTTTTTTTTCCCTACTCCTAAGAAAGCACGTGATGTGGTGGGAAGACCGACTGCAAACCCCCACTCCCATCCCCCTGCACCTCAAGGCAAAAGGGGTTGGGGGGGAAGGTGAAGAAACCAGGAACAAAAGTTGAGCCCGGGAAGAAGGTAGGGGTGGGGGGAAGGTGTTTTGATTTTAAGATCTGGTTGTATCTCCCATTGTTCTACTCTGATGTTGGTAACAAATTAAAATTGCCTTTTTTTTTTTATTCCTTATGATGAGTCTGTCTTTTGTCTGTGACCTGTTTTAAGTGGTGAGAAGCCCTCCTAGTCCTTATTTTGACTAGCCCTTTTTTGGGGCATCGTGGTTCTCAGTTATGCACTGGGCCTAAACCACAACAGAGCTCTAGAAACCCCATGTAGCTCAAGGAGAAGTGCAAGGTTCTACACGTCAGGCAGAATAACCCCATGCAGCTCTACAGGCTGGGACTGACTGAGTTAGCAGTGCTTGAGGTCAAATTGAATATGAGTTAACAGTCTACTTACATTATGAAGAAGGCAGACTGCATACTGAGTGACATTACAGTGGCTAAAAGATAAAAAAAAGTTACTATCTCTTTTTCTTCATGCTACTGAGGCTGCATATGCAATACTTCATGTGTGTTTTAATCTCTTAGTTCAAAAAGCTGGTGAGAAACTGGAGAGGATCCAGTGATGGGATGTCAAGATAATCAGAACCAAGAAAACATGAGCTAGAATAACAGCCTGGGAAGGGTGGTCTTATCCAAGCTGATATGGTTTATTTAAGGGTAATTTACAGCTACTTGAAGAGGAGTTACAAAGGTCATAAAGACTAACCTTTCTTGGTACTGATAGGAGTTGTGATGGGTTGTTGCAGATTGGAATTAAATATTAGAAAAAGCTTATTTACTACCCAGGATGACGGGATAGTGGTGCAGATATGTATGTATACATTGGATCACTTTACCTTGAGATGTCATGGCACCTCTTTTTCAGAGATTTTTTCAACACTTCAATAGGAAAGCCATGGCTGATCTGACCTAGTGCTGTGGCTAGTTTCTCCTCAAGTAGAAATGGGACTAAATGACCTCCAGAGATCCTGTTCAGACAAGCTTTTTATGACTCCATGACCTGCTTAAAGTTCTTTCCCTATCTGTTAAACTACATCTGAAAGGACAAAAATGTCACGCTAGGGAAGCTGATAGTAAGGTAAAAGTGGGTGAAGAAAAAGTAGCATCTCCGTGTCTTCCCACTGCTTAAGTGGGATAACGTACCCAGAGGGGTACGTTCTTTTATCCAGACAAGAAGCAATGTGTGTATAACTGACTGGATTTACTGTACATATTTTGAACTGATTGCTGATTGGTTGTCAAGAGGTTTGCAGGCTACCGAGACAAAACACATGTGGACTGAGTTTTGCCAGGCATTCCTTCCGAGATGGCACTCAGTTCATGTATGTGTGCCACATGACTTAGAAGAAGTTATATCATGGAGAATTTTACCCTCTTTCAATTTTATTTTTTTTAACTGGCCAATATATATAAAAGACAGGAAGTGTATGTTTAATTATTGTTCATTCCAGAAATTTTCTTACTGTGGAATAAGTGGCTTCATCTTACAGTAGTTTTGCTTTGAACGTTGAATTTTCTGTTTAGAGAGAGAAAAGGATATGAGTGCAATTTTGTGCTCCTCTCTTAATTAAAATCTATTATACTTATGGTTTAGGAAAAAAATCAAACTCTAGTAGGCTTTGTTTGCTATGTCTCATTAATCTAGGGCAAGCTTCACCTGGGTTTGACAGTTAAGGGAAACACAGAAAATATTTACTTCTTACACACAGAAGCAAAAAATGAAACAATTTTTCCTGATATTTGCAGTCTAGCTTTTTTCTAAGGCTCAAACCAAATGTGTGATGAAAGGCTTTCAGCAATTCTGCAACTGGTATTTCTAACTTTACAATTAGCTTAAAATGCTTTTAGCTTTTATTAGGTTATGTGTTTAGTGTCTGGTCACCATAAAGAAAAAGGCCCAATGATGATCAGATGACCAATGATGTCAGGAGGAACATTTGTACCCTACTCCTAAGGCTAACACAGGAGAACAGTCAGCCCCTATCCCCAGTGTGAACTACTAAGAGTCCTCCATCAAGGAAACTCCTTTCCCAGAATGCCTTGCAGACCGCAGAAAGTTACTACGTACAGAGGTATAGGAGAATGGGATATAAAGGGATTTGGGGGTTGTGTAAAACTTACTCTGGGGGTTTTTTTGGTGGGTTTTTTTGTTTGTTTTGTTTTTTTTTTAATGGGATGGTGGGAATGTGTGAAACTAATTATGGAATTCTTAGAGAGAAGAACAAAGGCAGGGAAAAGGACAGCTCAAGGTGGATTGAGGAGAAACAGGAAAACAGAGGTAAAAGAAAATAAGGGGCCACTTGACTGTGAGCAGATGTCTGGTCAGCACATTTATCCAGCTATGCCCTGTGATTGATGACTGTAGGGTATCCTATCTTACTAAACACTGTTCTTGTTATTCTGGGTGTGTGCAATACTAGCATGATAATAAAGAGACCATAGATGTGAAAATTAGCTGTTTCAAGGACCATAAACCCAAGCCAGCTTCCAGAGAGACCAGGGGATCTGAAGGTCAGCTATAGGGAAGATCATAGGTCTGGAAAACCTACTGGAGGTAACAGTTGGGGGAGGGGAGTATGTATGTATGTAGATGTGTGTGTAATGACATCTGAGTACCATCAGCTGCAGTGAGGCTGCAAACCTCAGGTGCTTGTATGTCCAGGTGCTAGTAACTAGGGGGACTAGAGGTATCTGGGACAATCTACTGCATAGACTGGAGTGTCCAAGGCCAGCTACCAAAGTGATCCATATTATCTGATGGTTTTTGTGAATATATTTCCCTAGCTGACTTTAGTACTGAACAGATGGAGAGGAGGAAAAGAACTGGCCCATCTGTGCTTTTCACATTTGTGGAAGTGTTATGTTTCTTTCTGTGAGTTCTGGTAAGGTAATATTTTCTGCCTTCTGTCTATGTGCCCAACTGTATATGTATCCATGTGCATCCATATGTGTATAGTATGTGAAGTGCATGTTTGCATGTATTTGCCTCACTACTGGTCAAACCTTGGGATACATAGTTGAAACTTCATTGCATCTATCAGTCTACTGTATTTTTTAATACGATATAAGACGGCAAAGTAAAAATAATAAACCCATATTTTCTCAAGTTTGAAATAAGTTAAAGTGAAAACAAAAAAGCAAATATTAGCTTGTGAATGTTCAAAAATTAAATGCTAGCATAAGACAGCTGGCAGAGTTTGAGGCTTCTGGAATTTTTAAGAGGGGAAAAAATAATCCCAGTGGAATGAGGGGGAAAAAACAGAAGTAAAAATAAAATATTAATCGATTTCTCCCAGATACATAAACTATTTGAGAACACTAGAAGAAGGACAAAAAAAACTTAAATATTGTTGCATAGCGCATCAAACGGAAATCTTAGACATTCCAGAATATTATTGTAAAATTATTTTGACCATGTGTTAACCAGCTGTAATAGGAATAAACAGTGGTTCAAATTACTTTCCAGCGTCCCTCGACAGATGAAAGTTCACCATCAGAGATGAGAGTGTAAAGTATAGTTTATGTTCTCAAAAAACTTAGATAGCAGTTAACTTTAGAAAAGGTTAACATGTAATTACAGCTGACTGACTGGTTCTGCAAAGAGCCAGCAAGGAGTCAGTGAAATTGCCTGTCAGACACCACTAGGCAATGAGGACTGCAGATGGAAAATGATTGAAAATAAATTAGACTTCCCCAAATGTGTGCCTAATGGACACACTTATATAAGACTCCAGAAACTCATATTACAGTTCTTTCTGTGCTTCTCCCAGTTCTGGTTTAATGACATGCGTTTTATTTTCTGACAGTGATACTGGGAAGTGATTCTATTTGCTGGTGCAGACTTTAGCAAATTCACCTTCTCTGTGAGAATCAATTTCAGACTGACACTTTTGCTTGGGAGTAGTCTACTTCAAGTATTCGCTGTTAGAAGTTCATAGGTTGTTTGCACCTCCTCCATCAGCATCCAAGCTAACCAAACAGTTTTACTCCTATCTATTAATAAAAAACTAAGAAAAAGGGGAAACACTTCTTTCTTTTGACTCCCTCAACTCTTGAAGTCCCTTCCTTTCTCTGTCCTCTTCACTTCATTGACTTGGTCTTCTAGTTTTTCACCTTGTAACATGAAATTTAGGGCTACAAAGATGATCAAGGGAGTGGAGCATCTCCCTTATGAGGAGCAGCTGAGGGAGCTGGGTCTCTTTAGTTTGCAGAAGAGGAGACTGAGGGGAGACCTCATTCATGTTTATAAATATTTAAAGGGTGAGTGTCACGAGGATGGAGCCAGGCTCTTCTTGGTGACAAACAATGATAAGACAAGTGGTAATGGACACAAACTGGAACACAGGAGGTTCCACTTCAATTTGAGAAGAAACTTCTTCTCAGTGAGGGTGACAGAGCACTGGACCAGGCTGCCCAGAGAGGTTGTGGAGTCTCCTTCTCTGGAGATATTCAAAACCCGCCTGGACGCCTTCCTGTGCAACCTCATCTAGGTGTTCCTGCTCCGGCAGGGGGATTGGACTAGATGATCTTTTGAGGTCCCTTCCAATCCCTAACGTTCTGTGATTCTGTGTTCTGTGAAATGGAAAGCCTTGGCTACAAGGCTGATTTGGTTTATTGATTTGGTTTAGTTTTTTCATGGAGTCAAGTCACAACTACAGGTTCAACTCCTTGACCTGTCAAAGTCATGCTAAAAATATTGCCAGTGACAATTGCCAGTGACAGAAGCTGGAACAGGCTGCCCAGGGAGGTGGTGGAGTCACCATCCCTGGATGCATTTAAAGAGCGGGTAGATGAGGTACTTAAGGATATGGTTTAGTGGATAGATAGGAACGGTTGGACATGGTGATCCCAGAGGTCTTTTCCAACTGAGCAATTCTGTGTGTGTGTGTGAATTTCAGAACAATCAGTTACAGCATTCAGGAATTCGTCCCTGTGATAAACTGATGAGCAAATTCTACTAGTAACTTGGAAATCTAATGAGGCAATTCCAATATTAGCTTCTCTGATAACTTAAGTGCTTTCAGATCATATTTCACTCTGAACCTAAGATTCTGTACCAGATTTCCACCATTGCATTAGCACATTATTCTTGATTATCTTTTTCCATAAATGAGGTAGTCATATATATCATATCTGTTATGCATAGTTTCTTTACAGTCTTAAGCATCATTAACATATAATGTTGCCTTTACCTTTTTGCTGGCTTCCCAGGGTAGGACTGTATATTTCAATATCTCCATTCTGTCATGATTATTTCTCAGTGTGATTTGTCATGAAATGTTACCATGAAATTCATAAGGAAAATTTTGCCCTATACACTTGACTAACAAAACCCCAACATTATACTTCCAGTTACATTACATAGATGTTACAATGTTTGCTATAATTCTCTCAACTAGTGCTGTAATAAAAAGAGCAAGTATTTGAAAACTGACAATTTTGGATAGGTTACTTTAAAATCGATATTATTTACCAAAAGTATTGCTTTTTAAAATATTATGTAAGTTTCAAGTTTAATACACAAATATGTAATACACAAATATACAATTATGCAATTCATGAGGAATATTAACAGTATTGTACTGGTAGTTAATTTAGCTGAAGGCAACTCTGTAAGTGTTTAGCTCGGATATTAGACATGAATATGGTTTTGTGAATTAAGGAATTGTTTCTTATCCTGTTGAGGTTAATAAGAGGTTTATACTGAATTTCCTTGAATCATGAGCAGACCTAAAATATTGTTATACTACTTAGAAAGATCCTGATTTATATTTTGGCAATATCTAATGCTTTTTCTTTGTGGTGTTTGTTTGCCAGAGGCAATAGCTGTGCACCTACAACATTACTTCAATGAAAGCAGTAAGCTCACTTTTGCTGGTTATGTACATCTATT
>NW_010210415.1:9947-12236 GCF_000695765.1 Mesitornis unicolor
CATCTCTCTGTAACATACCTACATAATCAATTAAAAAGATCTTGTAAGACCGTCTGGAAGAATGAGAGGATTTCAAGAATTATAAGAGGAAAAAAAAAACAACAGAAAAAATATATTAAGTCATTTGCTACAGATTTAGAATTTGCTGTAAGAGTTTCATTATAATGTTAGTTTGTGTATTATTCTTCAATTAGACGTTTCTTAAATGTCTGTAAGTTTACTCTTAAAAAAACCAATGCAGCTGCACTACATGTATGACATGTATTTAATTTTATTCTTTGCATGGAAAAATGGAAAATTCTAAAAAAAATCTCATACAATCATACAATTTAAAATTCTGATTCTTATTTCTTAGTAGTACTTGCTGGAAAAGGTAATTTTCAAAAGATTTTGTGGTTAAAATGAAAAATAAATGCTGGAGATAAGTGAGGAGTAAAGTATTCTCAAATCTTGAAACAAAAACGAGGTGTTCTACTGATTCATGGCAATGATGTAAACTTAGACATTATTAATCTTTCAGAGTTCCCTTTTGCCTCTGGAGCAGAATGTCACAGAGGAATCAAGAAAACTTTCTGCCAATTTGGTTATTGAATTTCATGTTTTTACAGTCTGTAAGGTTTTTGTCACAATGGCATTTATAGCAGTAAACAAGTTTAAATTTTTTTGGCCAGTTCTTCTAGTGAATAAATAGTCATGTGGTTTGAGAAGTAAGTTCCTCTGTCAAACTCAAACCCAATATTTTTAAATGAATTGCTGTGATTTAAGCTTGTGTTATGGGTTACATTCTGAAAAGCATAGAACTGCATGCTTTCAAAAGTTTCTGTGAGTGCACAGATGCTTATCTCTCATTGGAGGATAATAGGATTTATAACTGTGAGTCATGCTGTTGTATTATAAAAAGCTTTAATCAACGTTAGAAATACCTGTGCTATCTGACTATGCCATGTGGATACAGTGACATAGAAAACACAGTTTCAGGGGGAAGAGCAGAAGTGGGATATGACCTGATTAGATCTGTTATGGTGCCTGGTGACTGGCTTATTCCTTTATGCAAAAATACAAAGGTAGACCCCTCTGGAGTCAGAGGGCATTCAGGCTTTGTGTAGCCACTTGCCTCAGTCTGAGTTTGCCTACGCCAAGGGTAGGGTCAGAATTGTGGCTGCTTGTTCTGAATTGCAGCATGAACAAAATGGTGCTGAAGGCAGAATGGAAGGTGTTGTCAGCATCCTCTCAGTTGGCAAACAAGCTCCCAAGTCCTGGGAGGGGTCTGCTAGTGGCACAGCTCTAACTGAGACTGCAGCTCATTGTGTGGCTTTCCTAGGAACAAAGGAAAAGAGCAGTGCTGGAGCAATTGGGTTTCAACCTGTGAATGCTAGCAGCATTATCAGCTGAGGCCAGGGCCTGACTGGCAGTGCTTCCCTTCTGTTCCACTGCTAGAAGACACCAGTCAGTCTGTGCTTTTCTCCACCACTGAGACTCTCTCCCTATGAGAACAAGGGGAAGAAGCAATCTTGTACTGGGAGACAGTCCTCCCATTCAGGACCAGAGCCAGTGGTGTCATGATGCTGTATTCCAGCAGTGCTGAGCAGCTCTGTGGGAGCTATGAGCACAGTAGTGTGCTCTGTCTCTCTCACCTAGCACATATCAGTACTCACCACCTTTGCCTTACTGCTGAGACTTACGTTTGCTTGAACAAATGCTTTTTGGACTGCACTGTGGAGTGTTTATCAAGCCTCCTGTTTTCCCACACTGCTTAGAGTTTTCTCTATTTAAAAGTCTAGATTTTTTTATTCATATAAGTTTTTGTGTTTTAGAAACCTTTCAGTCTTCTGGGTGAGGTCCAGTCAGTTATCAGTGAACATGCCACAGTCTATGAGCCAAGTCATCAGTAAGATTGTTTGTGCTAACTGTGCATGTGGGTATGGGCAAATTTTTGGTTTATAAAGCTTTGTCATGAAGCACAAGTCTGGAGGCAATGAAGCTGGAGCTCATACTCTTTGCCTCAGTCATAGACAAAATGCCTGGAACCAGAGTTCAAGTGAAGGCTGTGATGCAGAAGGAGAGCTACAGGCAGGGGAAGAGGCTTAATCTGTCCTATCTGCACCCCTTTCATGTTGCTCTGTTAAAGCTCTGCTGTTGTACATGATCCAGTGCAGCTGAAACATGAAAGTCATTGAGATGATGAATACAAAGGGTTAAAACTCTTACATGTCTCAATAAACCGGCTTCTTAAATAGATTATATAGAGAGGAATAAGGAATCAAGGATAAGAGGGTCATTAGGGGCAGT
>NW_010210416.1:0-4845 GCF_000695765.1 Mesitornis unicolor
CCCCCCACCCCCTGCCTCTGATGATTACTGCAAAGTAGTTGAGTCAATCAATCAAGTTTAGTATTTGTGAAATAAGAAGTTATTAGAGGATTCTCAGGTATACCACAGGTATACCAGACTGTCATGTCTGAAAGTCATTCATATGCAAATGCTTTAAGTAAAATACTGCAAACTGAAAATTGCAGAATATGGAAGAATAGAAGTGTAAAAAATAATTAACATATACTTTTTAATGTTAGACTAGTCCTTTAATATGTATAATTACAAGACTATTTCTTCTTTCATCTATGTTTAAATTATACTCATCCCACGTAGCATATGCTCCAAAAAAAATTCCATTCACTCATGGAACTAAGTTTCATGGGCTTCAAAGTTTTTGTTTCCTCTCTACCATGTCATTACATTCATCTAACTGTCAACTGAATATGCTCAAATATGTAATTTTAGGTCCTTTTATAAAGAAATCTGTGAAAAGGAGATCTTTCCTACAGATTTCCAACTGACAGCTAATGGGAAGTAAAATTATAGCTACAGTCTGATCCTCTGTCCTGCAGCAGTCTTACAATAAATCCCACAGAAGGGTCACCTTCTTTGGTCCATCTCTAGGTAGAAAACAACACCACAGCCATCAACATGTCTCTGGCTATAATTTTGACAGTTTTGACAGTCAAGCCCTGTAAGGTTTATCAGGATGCTGTTGATGTTGCAGTTAACAATGTATAAAAATTTATGTCTCCACTACTTTAGTATCAAGAATTATCAATAAAGTTCTATAAATACTTCTTTCTCGTCATTGGCATAAATAATGTTTATACTCCTTTACTGACACAGTGTAAATGTGTATTACTGCCCCTGAACTTCAGGCGCATTAAAAGGAAATAAGTTTAATTTGCATAAATGTGAAGGGCTGGAGACCACGTATTAGTATAATAGCTACAGTTAAACAGAGATGTTCACAAAACTTACAGTAAGCCTTTTGCTCCTCACAGTGATATAAATCTCTGGTTTGTATTTATTTATATCCTTAGAGCCCAGAATTCTTGGCAAATTAACAGAATTGGAATACTTTGTCCAGATGAAAGCACATTTCTCAGTTCAATGGATTTTTTAAAAATGCAAACCAAACCAACCAAAAAATCCAACCCCTCCTTTAAAATCCCAGTCAGCCTTAATTACCACTGGGAGTTAATTTATTTATATCCTCATATATTCAGATATTTCTACTAGGAGCAGAATATGCTTCTACTGCTAGAAATATTAATGACCTAGAATGTTTACTGCAGGCTCGCTTTCAGGTTAACCAGAGATGCTTTTGTGGGTTTTTTTCTTTTTGTTTAAATAGTGAAGTGAAAGGTCCTGGCTCTACTTCCAATAAAGGCATGAATTCTTTTAATAAAAATGCAGAAAATGGTTTTCACTGAACAGTGTTCTTATGCAACAATATTTTGTCATACCAGAAGTTCTACTAATCGTTTAGCAACTGCGTGAAAAAATAAAAACACGCACAAACCCAGCACTGTGTGATGGATCTTGCTTCCATTTATTTGTGGACTCGTCATAAATAATGATCAAATCTTTATATTTTTTGACAGTACAGTTCAGATAACGTCAGAAGTATCTGCATGCTTATCTATAATACTTTTGAATGTAGTCCATTTCTGAAAGTCAGAAGGGAAATCTCAGGGGCTCCTAACAAGAGCTTCCTGATATGCCTTTCGTCATTTCTACCAGAAATAAACTAGCAATGATGCATTTCAGAGTCCCTGTATAGTTGTTCAGAAATGCAACAAAGCTCTACATTAAAGCAATAAAGGAAACTTTAAGAGTAAAAGTTAAGTACTTTAAATATTTACCTTATGTCACATCTTTTTAAAATAATCTAACTTATTTTAAGCAGTGATTATAGAACTGTAGAATGACCTAGGCTGGATGAGACCTCTGTTCAAAGCAGGGACAATGTGATAAGGTTATTGAGGATCTTGTCCAGCCAAATTTAGCACATCTTCAAGGTGGATGTTCCACACCACATTGGGAAGCCTGTTCCAGTATTTGCTCTCATTATACTTATTTTTTTTCTGACGAGAATTTCTCATGCTTCAGTTTGTGCCCATTACCTTTTGCTTTATTGTCATGCACCACTAATAATCCATCTCCATTTTCTCTGCACTCTCTATTTAAGTAGCTGAAGACAGCAGTAAGACCTCCCTATAGCCCTATCTTCTTAGGGCTAAACAAACCCAACTCTCTCAATCTTTCCTTATACATCACACATTCCAGTCCCCCTACTGACCATGTCACTAGCTTCTCCTTGAGTTCACACTATTACATCAATGACTTTCCTGTCATAGAGTACTCAAAGTGGATACAACACTCCATATGCAGCCTCACAAGTGTTTAATAGAGGGGAAAAATTATTTTCTTCAACATGCTGGCTAGTTTCTTGCTAATACACTGCAGCACGCTATTGGCTTTCTTTGCATAGCTTTCTCTACTGGGATCCGCCCATGACCTTTTCTGCAAAAATGCTTTCTATACTGCTGGCATCAACCCTTTACTGCTGCATGGTAAATGATTCCAACCTAGATGCAAGTCTTAGCATTTGCTTTTGTTGAATTTCATGAAGTTTCTGTCAGCTCATTTGTCCTATCTGTCAATGTTCCTCTGCAATCTTCCCGAGAGTGCAGTTCACCCCATTTTCCAGGTCATTAATATAGACATGAAAACCATGCTTCCTCTAGCTGCAATCCTTGAGGGATATCACTAGTCACTGGCCCTGAACTAAATTTTGCACCATTGATCACAACCCTCTGATCTTGATGGTACAGCAAATTTTTACCTTACAGTCAACATTTGCAGTTGGTATCTCAACAAAACTGACTATAGGAATAATATAGGAGATGGCATTGGAAGTGCTGCTAAAATGAAGACAAAGAGCATCTATTCCCATTGTCTTCATAGCCAGCCATCACAGATGACACTTAAGTTGGTCAGCCACAGTTTGCCCTTGGAAAATCTATGCCAGTTTCTCCAAATCACTGTCTTGTCCTTCAAGTGTTCACATATGGCTTCTAAACTCTGTAACATTCTCAGGAACTCTGGCTAGGCTGACCAACTCCATGTTGCCTGGATCCTTCTTGAAGATAGATATGTGCTTTTCTCCAGTCATCAGGAATCTTCCCTGATCACCAAAACCTTCCAATGACAAGAGAAAGGAGCCTCATTGCAATTCTGGTCAACTTCCTCATCACCCTCAGACAGATACAGCCTACCTGGGTATGTTCAATTGGTTTAAGAATTACATAGACTCAGGAGCCTGGGAGGTCTAAAAGAATAGATCTTAGTAGTAGGAAGCAAGGAAAAAAAGGCACTGAGGACCTTGACTTTTTCCATGTCCTTTTTTATTAGATCATCTGCCCCACTGAGCACTGAGCACAGTTTCCCTAGGCTTCCTTTTGCTGCCAATGTACTTAAGAAATCCCATCTTGTTTCTTTTACATTCCTTGATTCAACTGAGCTCTGGCTTTCCTAAATTCATGTCTATATGCTTGAGCAATGCTTCTGTATGAAGTAACTTGTAACTCCACCCCAGCTTCCACCTTCTGTGCACTTTTTGGTTTTGCTTATCTTCACTGAAGATACTCCTGTTCACCCATGTTGGTCTTTTGCCATATCTGTGTGGATTTATGTACAGTGCTGTAGCCCACCTAACTCTGATGAGGTTGTCCTTGAAGGTCAACCAGCTGCCCTCAGTCTTTTTGTTCTCCAGTGCAAACTCATACAGAATCCTGCCAGGAAGATTCCTGAGTAAGTCAAGTTTTGTTCTCAAGGCCTGGTTTGTGATTCTATTTGTCATTTTCACTTTTTTTCAGAATTTTAAACTTTACAGTCTCATGGTCACTGCAATTAAGTCTGACAATGACCTTCACATCTTTAGCCAGTTCTTCCCTGTTTGTGAATAACAGGTCTGCAGAGCACCTGACCTTATTGGCTTATTGATCACCTGTGTCAGGAAATTGTCTTCAACATATGACAGATATCTCTTGGTTTGCTTGCACTCTGCCACATCATGTTACCCTTTCAGTAAATACTAAGGTTGTTAAAATCTTCCAATCATGAGTCTTCTTTCATATACTTCCTCCTATTGGTCATGCAATTTGTAGCAGATGTCTATCACTATGTTACTCAGGTTGGTCTGTCCCATGATCACTACCCACAGATATTTACTGGGTTGTCACCTGCCCAAAGACAAAGCTCTGTGCATTCAAGCCCCCCCATTGCCCAGAATGTTAGGGTCACTTTTATCTGTGACTGCTAACATAAAATGGCACAGGGCACATTCTTTATGGAAAGAACTATTTCTGCACTAATTAACTTGCCTGAAACTCAAACACTGCGCTAGCTTCCAATATATTTTTGTAATTCAACTGATTGATTTTAAGCCTACATCTCTATGGGAGCAATAACCTCAGGGTTTGTTTTCCTCAGTACTCTCACGTAGAGAGCAACTCCACCACCTCTCCTTGCTGGCCTGTCTTTCCTGAAAAGGACATAGCCATCCATGACCACATTCCAGTCATGTGAGCTGTCCCACCATGTCTCTGTAATTGCCACCAGATCATAATTTCCTGATTGAACACAGGTTTCTAACTCCTCCTGCTTATTTCCCATGCTGCGCGCATTAGCGTACAGGCATTTCAGAGAGCAAGATGAGCACACCGATTTCACCCTAGAGGGATGGGAGGCCTCCCGATTTTCATCAATCCTAGAGTTCTGCCCCATTTGTGCAAGCCCAGCTACAACCCTGTCCCCCTTCCAATCTAGTTTCAAGCCCTCCAAATGAGCCCT
>NW_010210417.1:0-2871 GCF_000695765.1 Mesitornis unicolor
ATTATATATATATATAGGGAAGAGAAAAATTTAATGTTTTCCTATTGGTTCATCTTTGCACTTTATTTAACATTAGAGCTCTTGTATAAAAAATTCTGTAAAATTGAATCATTCCATAAGCAGTCAAGAGTCTCAGAAAGCACAGGTAATGCCTTTCCCAAGCAAAGCTTGATTGCAAGCCAGCAAAGTGCCTGAAAAAATATTCCTGACACTTTGTCATCTACCAGAAGCTCTGTTATTTCCTTTGGCAGTAACTATAGTGCCTATCTTGTCTTTGTTTCCTTATCATACTTTCACTGTGATTCCTCTTCTCAGTGAATCTTTCAACTACCTGTTATCCCAAACCTTAACTTAATAAATAAATTCCGTGTCATTTTGATACAACTGCAGTGCCTGGTCAAGGCTTTGTTTCATTTCCTGGACTAGGTGCATGCTGTTTCCTCTCTTCTCAGCTGTCTATTTAAACTCTGATGTTGTTCCTAAGTAGAGTGACTGACAAGTTCCCAGCTTTCACATACCCTGTTACACCAAGTTCCTAACTGACCCTAGCCTCTGTAGTGTACTTGTGACCAAATTAAATAAGCCTGGATAATCACAGTTTTCTTAAGACACCTTATACTTTTTGAATGTACTGTATGTGACCACACTGCAAGTATTGCAGCTTTTATCTCTGAAGATACAATTACTAAATCAAGACTTTCCAAACTTCAGAAACGACTTGGTGTCCAGGATGCTGTTTTACTTTGTTGATACTATTACTATATAGTGTAGGTTCATTTTGAGTTTGTCTACATACTATGCTTCCAAAATACATACGCAGTTTGAAAACAATATAGATGCTTTACTCTGAAAATAAAATAAGGTCCTTTTAATTTTCACACTAACTTCCTTTCCATAAACAATGTTTGTGCTTGATTTCGACATTCTTAAAAAAAAACCCAACAAAAAACAACAAAAACAAAACCCTGAGCATTAGCTTTTGTATTAGGTGTGGGGGGGAAGTTATGTGATGCCCTATCAGTATTTTAAAACTGGGGATATCTGTTCTTTTCCTTAGCTCTTTCACAAGTAACCACTATGTATTTTTATATCTAGTGGCTGATGTGAAGATTTTGAATTCTGAATTAAGTTTGTGAAGGTAATCAGTGTATACTGGACTTTTTTTTTCAAGAAATCTATCCACTAAAGATCAGAGAGAATCTAATCACATAATTAAAGAGCAACTTGAATAGGTTTTAAGACTGCAATATGTTTTAAAGTGCTTACCTGAGGCCAAATTCAGCTGGTCACTGACAAGTTCTTGTTTGCACATAAAGATGCAATACCTTCTGTTTTCACCATTAACATGCATGTAATTAAGAAAAAAATAATTTAAAATAGCAATTCAGATGAAACAAGTTGTCTTAGGAACAAGATAGTAAGGTATTAATTATTTTCTTCTTTTTCACATCTGTATACTTCTCTCTTTACTGACATACAATCCATTTATTTTGGAACCACAAAATCCAGTCCCCTAATTATCTGGGCCAAGTTCTCTTGAACTTCGCCATTGTCACCACACTGAAGTTCATGAGCATAAACTAGCAGAGTTTACAGGCACTGTCTACAATAAAAGGACAAACATTTTTCCTTTCTATAGCAGGGTTATGAGCAATGAATGAAAACTCAATACTATTGAAATGCATGATAATTAAAAATAAGAAGTCCAAGAAGTAAGTCTGATGGGAAATGTTCTGTAATTTGTTTCAGTTTCTAAGGTAAATTTTTTACAAATTCTAACAAACTTTCATTTGAATAATTTCAGCTGACTGGGGAATATACATCATTGAAGTATCACTGAAGCATGTCATCTGGCTTTTCCTTTGCTCATAATCTCCCCCATCCTTCAAATGTCCCCTATAATGAGGTTATGAAAAGAGAGGTAGAGGAACTAATTTGGATATCCGTATTCCTTTAAGGAACTATGGGAGATGTTTGTTCCCTTGACACCAGCTGAGCCTGGACAAACTGAGCCCGGAAATGTGACCCTGAACCTTTACTCCTCTCAGCTGAGTGAAGATAGTTCCTCACTGGACAAATTCAGTTCCCATATATTTGGCTGCAAAATGCTCAAACAAAATAGAAAGTTAAATAATAATTATTACTTTCATAGATTTTACATGTTTAAACTGCAAGAGAAATCAACTATTTGATTGCATAGGGTTATTGCACCTGAAGTGCAGGACCTGCCACTTGGCCTTGTTGAAGCTCATACATGTGGCCACAGCCCATTGATTCAGCCTATCCAGGTCACTCTGCAGAGCTTTCCTACCCTCAGGCAGATCAACACTGCCTCCCAACTTAGTGTCATCTGCAAAGTTGCTGAAGGAGCACTCAATCCCCTCATCCAGATCATTGATAAAGATGTTAAACAGGACTGGCCCCAAAACCAAGCCCTGGGGAACCACTTGTGACTGATTGCCAGCTGGATTTATTTCCATTCACCACAACTCTCTTCTTAGCCATCCAGCCAGTTTTTAACACAGCAAAGAATACGCCTGTCCAAGCCATGACCAGCCAGCTTCTCCAGGAGGATGCTGTGGGAGACGGTGTCAAAGGCCTTACTAAAGTCCAGGAACAGCAGGATGACCATGAGCCAGCACTGTGCCCTTGCGGCCAAGAAGGCCAATGGCATCCTGGGGTGTATCAGGAGGGGGGTGGTGAGTAGATTGAGAGAGGTTCTCCTCCCCCTCTACTCTGCCCTGGTGAGACCACATTTGGAATATTGTGTCCAGTTCTGGGTCCCTCAGTGCAAGAAGGACAGGGAATTGCTTGAAAGAGTCCAGTGCAGAGGCACTAATATGATGGAGGAAGTGGAGCATCTCCCTGATG
>NW_010210418.1:0-16680 GCF_000695765.1 Mesitornis unicolor
GGCGCGGAGGGGAAAGCGCAGGCCGCAGTGGTGGGGCCACGATGACCGCAGCCACGTTCGTCGGCGAGCTCCAAAAATCCCGTGGGGTGCTTATGGTCCTCGGCTGAGGGGACTGCAGTACGAGGGCAGAATGCAGCTCGTGGGCTAGTCCCTAGCAGTGTGAAATAGTAACAGTAGGAGTTTAGAGCAAGTTTTCTCATTTCAGCCCCTGTGAACCTTGACGCCATCATCACAGCGCGGGGCCAGGCTGACGACGGCTGTGCAGCACAGCACCCCTTGCATGGACAAAGCCCCGGGCTGCTGCCGCCACTGGCCGATGTGACTGAAGGGTAATTGGAAGGGCACACAAACCCACTCTGTGGTATCTTCCAAAAGCGTCTTTCGTTACAACCCAGTACCGCAGCCCTGAGGCCCTGCCGTGACCAGGACCTCCCAGCAGCCCCAGCTGCCTGAGGATTTGCCCGCTTCCACCACAGAGGAGCACAGAGCGTTTGGGGTGTTTTCACATGAAGACTGAACTTGAACCTACAGCCAGGCTGGGTAAAGGCAAAAGCCTGTGAACTACAGGCATATTTGTAAAGGTAAAGAGGAAACCTGAGCTCTTGTCCATTGGTGCGTCCAGTTCTGGGCCCCTCAGTTCAAGAAGGACAGGAACTGCTGGAGAGAGTCCAGCGTAGGGCTACAAAGATGATCAAGGGAGTGGAGCACCTCCCTTATGAGGAGCGGCTGAGGGAGCTGGGTCTCTTTAGTTTGCAGAAGAGGAGACTGAGGGGAGACCTCATTCATGTTTATAAATATTTAAAGGGTGAGCGTCACGAGGATGGAGCCAGGCTCTTCTCGGTGACAAACAATGATAGGACAAGGGGTAACGGACACAAACTGGAACACAGGAGGTTCCACTTCAATTTGAGAAGAAACTTCTTCTCAGTGAGGGTGACAGAGCCCTGGACCAGGCTGCCCAGAGAGGTTGTGGAGTCTCCTTCTCTGCAGACGTTCAAAACCCGCCTGGACGCCTTCCTGTGTAACCTCATCTGGGTGTTCCTGCTCCGGCAGGGGGATTGGACTGGATGAGCTTTGGAGGTCCCTTCCAATCCCTAACGGTCTGGGATTCTGTGGTGCATCACCTGCAGTTCCCAAGCTGAAAGGCGAGGGATTCTGGTGGTTCTTTTTAGGAAATACGGGAACACTCCATGGCCACAGAATTAGTTCTTGCTTTCAGTTTAACAGTGAAGCTTCAGGACTACGGGGGCCATTTTCAAAACGTGGTGCTCCAGTGGCAGCACCCTCTTTTGTACTGCTGCTTCAAACTGCCAGCGCTGCACAGCAAGAGTTTGCCAAAACTGCATCTGTCACAACGCGAGAACTGTGAACTACAAGAGTATGAACCGTACCCACACAAGCAGAAAAGCGCGGAGACCACTGGACGTGCACAGAAATGAAGATGGGGGTCAGCTTTGTTACAGAAATGGGGGTTTAATGTGCTTTTACGAGAGGACACCTGGCCAAAGCTGTCCTTTCTTACAGCGCACATTTTCTTGCTTGGCAATGTTTTTTCTTTCAAAGTCCAGTTTGTGTAAGCATTCACATTGAGGACAAAACTCTGAAGATACAAACCACAAGGTTTGCACATAGAAAAAAATATTTCATTAGACCAGCTGATCCAAAGCAAAGCAAAGCACGCAAGGAATCCAAGCTGGTGCGGACAAGGCAGGAAAAAGCTGCCTCATTCCCAACTGCCCTTATCTCTGAGTGAGGATAAAGCAGCATTTGCAACTTGAAAAGTGTTCCTTCTCCTGTCTGAGGAGCACAGTGGTTCCCAGCGCTCGGCTCGGGGCCATCAGGGCCTGGCGCGGCCCTGGGCGGTGCCACATCAACACCCGTGACAATATTCCAAACCTTAACAGAACAGGCAGCACTCTGGTGACCTCTGTCTGAGACACTTCTGTGGGTTTAATCCTAACACAAACCAGTGGTGTCGCTGACTGCAAGTAGTGCACTAAGGAAAACAAATGAACCCCCAAGGATTAGGCAGGCTTTATCACACCCAGCTCACAACAAAGGCCAGTTTTGATGCACAACTGTTCTCAGGGGTTTACATTATTCTGTATTTTAATGCCAAATGTCTGATTTCAGGATAAAGCCTAGTAAAAAAATACATTGTTTTTAATCTCTTCAAAAATTCCAGGACACGTTTGCAAAACTCTGTTTGTCAGGGAAGGAGCTGAAAGGAGGATTTGTGAAGTGTGAGACTTCTGCTGCAGCCATGAAAAAACACCAAAACTTGGTCATTTCTGCATCCTGGATGTCAGCAGCTGGACTTCCTCCCTCCTCAGATGTCACTCACACCGGGCAAGCCCCTGCACAGGCAACACGGCAAGAGAAGGAGCGGAAGAGGACACAGACTGTGACCAGGAGGTGATGCCAGGGCCTTCATTGAGACCAAGGTCACTGTGATATTTTTTCATTAGTTGGAACAAGCTTTTGGGGTACGAGAATAACATGAAAGGCAGGAAGATTTATCTGCCTCAGATCATTTAAACAACACTTAAGAATTCTACAACATTTTCCAGCTTCAAAGTAGTTAAAAGCTGTCAACTAATGATTTCTTCCAGCAACCCAGCAAGATAAATGGTATTTTTGCTGCCTTTTTACTGATGGGAAAAAGGAAGATGCTGCCATCCCGAGGCCATGCAGGCAACCTGGGCAAGAGCCAGCTCTGGAATGTGGTGGCTTTTGGGCTGCCAATTCTGTATGGTCAGGACACACCTTTCTCTTAAAGGTTAAACAATAAACACAGGGCCATGGCCAGAACCCAGATAAAAATAGCAGGCAATGCAAGGCAGCGAGTCAGTCGTTTACTTGTAGGCGTTACAGCTTCAAATTATTAACTGTCAAAACCAGTCTTGGTTGGTCCAGACACGCTCTGTTGAGCTGGCCTGTTTAACAGGCATGGTATCCCTAACACAGTATTTGTGCTACTTTCAGAGATCACAGCGAGGAGGTACAAAACCATAGAAATGCCAGTCCAGCACCAAAGCAACCTTGGTGTCTCATGGTACACATAAATGAAATTATTAAAAGATATCATCATCTTAAAGACCACTTCAAGATGTCCAGCTTGCATCGCTGACACGCCAACACCGCTGGTCCGTCAGCACGACTAAATCATAAACTGGTCCTGTGAGAAACTGCACCTGGCCTCACACAGCAGTGCAACGAGGGAAGGGACTGCAATGCAACGTTCATCCTTCAGTTCATTACATGGCAGAGAACACAGCAGCCATGGACGCAGTCAAGCAACTTCCGACACAGCTGAAAAGCCTGTGCTCCTGTACAATGTAATTTCTAACTCACTTAATATCTAATACTTAAGGTTTCATTACAACAAGGAAAAGAATCCATTTTGCTAAAGGAATCACATCCAGGAACTGATTTGCAGACCAGGATGGAGCAAACTGTAGTCCAGCTCTGTTGCAGTCACCCTGAGAGCCAAATAATTAGAATTACCAGAAGGGCCAACAACAACAACAACAAAAGGCATCGGATGCTTGTTCAGGTAAAAACAAAAGTCTGCAAAATAACTGCAGCTGACCTTTAAAGCATTGCATCTCTGAATGTATTTAGGGCCTTTGAAAGGACATGGAAGCGAGAACAGACTTAGCTGTCTGGATTGCAACTTCTTCAAAAATAAATTGGAATATTGCTAGAAAAGAAAAATACATCTGATTCATCACAGAATAACAAATTCCCACCAGTCTATGAAAAGTTTACTTTATGAGTTTACTCCCAAGTTTATTTCCATGTGCAGCAGATGTAAAAAGTTAGCAGCTTACTATTTCTGCATACATAGCTGGAACTCCTTTCCTCCCCTTTTCTCGTATTTGAGTGAAAGGGCACGAACAATTAAGGTACTGTAGCAGCATTTTCAATTCATTACAAAATATGCAACATTGCTCTATTTTCTAATACCTTGCAATTCACACGGGCTTTTAGCCTTAATTCAAATCTATGGGACTTGCCTGTAACAAGCAACACACATCTCATGTTGAAATTCAGAAAGCTAAGTATACTGAAAGGGCAGGCTTATTTACTCCAAAAATCACACAATACAGTGGCTCTCAGCTCTCACAAATCCTGTGTGCATTCTGAAGTCCACACGTGAACACAGGCTATCGCAGTCGGATTCAATTACACTTCAGGGAGGCAAGGGACAAACACAACAAGCCACCCGATTTTACGTGAGATCTGTACAAGGTGTTCCGAAATATTTCAGTGGCAGCTTGAGTCACTTAACTATGACTGAGATGTCAGGAGAACAACCAGCATTTCCATTTGAGAGAGAGAAGGGTTAAGGCCGCTGGCCTGGTAACGCTGTCGAGAGGCATCCTCAGGCAGAATTTCAAAGATACTGAAAAAAGCCAAGAGGAAAAATTGCTAGGTTTTAAAGTATTAACTTTATTAATAAATATACATCCATATGATGATGTAAATACAGATCATGAACACTACTCCATTCCCATACACATAATTGCACACGAGTAGCTCGAAGTTCATGGACATAAAAACATACACAGTATCTAGTCAGGCTTTTTACAGCAGAGGACGGGGTGCTGATACGAGTTATTTAACAGATTACTGTTTCTCCCAAAGTAAACCAGTGGAAAAGCAAATGAAAGATTAAAGTATCAGAAAGTGGTTCCAATTTCAGAATACAGATTTTTCTATTTGAAAAAAAAAGATCACAAGGGGTAAGATCTAGTCTCTACTAAAGTCATAAATATATTTAAGCAGTGTTAAAATATATGCATTAAAATAGAGAAGAATAAACTTCCTTTGTGGTCAGAAACGAAGTCTCAGTTCAAAGCATTTATGATTGTTATCAACCGTTTTAACTGTCAACTCTACGGATAGCGTGAAACATTATTATACATAGAACAGCGAACAGCAGAGTCACAGCTAATGAAACCATCGGACAAATGACTTCACATTGCTCTGCCTTTTAAAGCTCTTCAAAAATAGGGGAGGGAGTTAAATTCTCATCTGAATTACTCTGTGTATTACAGGTCCAAGTAATTCTTTTCACAGACACGTTACTTTTCACTAACAAGGCTTAGTTATGTCCTGACTGAACTCTTAAGATCTTTCAGATAAAATGAAAATATATTTATTCAGAACACAGATCTTTAATAGCTCTTGATACATACTTATTTTGATTAAACTAAATCCAAGATAGAAAGAACTAACTAACTGCTGATTTTAAAAGCATTATCTTTGATATCAGTCAGCCACTTCTGATGGTATCCGATTCTTTCCTGTCAAAATATGATGCTAGCATCTTGAATATGTCCAGTGCAAGACTTTATAGTAGCAAAATTATTTGGTTTTAAAGTTTAAGTAAATCTAATCAGAAACTGAATAGTAGTTACTATAAGTATATTAAACAGTGAACTTGTATATTACCATTAAGGAATAATAGCAAGCTAATACATTTCATTTATGTATAAATAAGACGTTAGAAACTTGATAATTAAAGGAAATTCTTAAAAAACCAACTTGACATGTAGATCTTCTGAATAGTGTTAATACACAACAGTGATCCTAGCTTATGAATAGCTGAATTATGATATATAATATAAAATAAGCAATTTACCTTACAAGTAATGTTTTCATACTATGGGGGGAAAAGGCCAGTTTTCCCATTGGTGCTAATAAAGTTTAGGCATTAACATGCGGCTTCAGTGTCTTCCATGGAAACAAAAGGATTGAAAAAAGCACAAGGTATTCTGCAGATTACACACAGGAAAAGCAGAAGTACTTGAAAATTCAACTTCTACTTCACTCTGAATCTCCTAACTTCTTTTTCTCCCCCTCAATGCACGGCACCAGTAAACTACAGCCAGATATAAAAGACACCAGAATCAGGAAATGCCCAGCAGTGCGCTTCTGGTCTCCTTGCTAAATCTGGGGTGCCAAGCAGCCCATCAGACTCTCCAAACGCTTTTCTACTTTATGCCCATCATTTTACAATTGACAACGTTAATTGCTTTTTACTGGAATTATATTCCATCTGATATAATTAATAAACACTGTAATGAACAGAAATTGCTTAGAAGATTTCATTATTTCATCAGCATACTTGAATACAAAATTCATTATAGTAGCAGAACAGCAATACATCCGCGTTATCTCCTGACACACAGCACAGCACCACCGAGTCGATGCACAAGTGAGAAATGGAACAGGACCAAACAGGAGAAACGGGAGGAGGTAAGGAGCGGAGTTTCTCCAAGGTACAGTGGTGACATGCAAAACATGTTCCTTGCCAGCGAGGTGTGACACTCCTGCAGTGACTACATTCAGCTGAAGAAGACTGCTTTCCCAGCTGAGGTCAGGAAAGAACTTAAAGCAGTCTTTTGTTGAAAAATCATCTGATTAAAAACAGCCAATACAACACAGATCCTGAGGGTGAATTAACTCACATTAGCATTTCGCATGTGTCAGAAGTTACATTGTTCTGAGAAAGATTGCTAAATATCAGACTTGCAAGTTTGCTGGGGAACAGAACGTATAACTGGATTTCATCGCTTCAGCGTGAAGAAACTATTTGTTTAGTAGCGGTTTAGCTGCCGTTAGTTCATCTGCGGACTAAGGAGCCATCCAGTACAGTTGAGGTTCATTGTCTTAGTTGCCAGTGCATACACAGTTCCCCAAAAACAATTCAACACACCTATTGTAAAGTACAGCACAAAGTCCAGCTCAATATGTGTTAGGCATCACTGGAACACCTGAAGGCTTGCTGCTTTTTTCCTGATAAAAAAGGTATGAAACATGACATCTGTTTCTTAAGTTGTCATCAACGAAATCAAGAGTTCTCATCAAAATGACAGCAGGCCAGCATTTATGTTAACAAAAATTATCAGCATCATTACTCATTCAGCACAAGCTCAATTAACCCAAATTTTTCTGCTCCCTTAAATCTGCAAACTCTATATATCCCCCCACCAGGTATCTGAAGCTACAAATTGATCATAACGTCATATCAAATGTGAAACAACTTAAATGTAAAAAGCTTTAATTCCAGTAAAATAAATTTAAAACAAACAGTACGGAACATTGAAGACTGATGTTTTTGAAGTCTAGATTAAAGTATTTTACGCACACACTCACACACCCTCTCACACTTAAAAAAAAAAATTAAACACACCCAGTTGAAAAATGGAACATTTCTTTTGGAAGGAGTGAAGGGTTTCGTTTGAGTCAAGAAAGGTATTTATAGTTAACCAACAGCTTTTTTTTTCAGCTTGCATGCATAGATGAATTACTTTATATCTGGGGTCTAGCAGTGCAGTAAACTGCATCCTGTTTGCATCAGCCATACAGTTTGCCTTTATAAATCACGAAAATGGTGTCCTTTGGTAGATATATAAGCTTCCATAACTTAAATATAGTCTAAGTGCGAAACAACGAAATAACTGTATTTCCAGGAATATCTGGCAAAACTAAGTCTGAAAACTTGGCAACAGCATCTATTTAAAAAGTTTAATTTGTAAACATTATAGATTAATACTTTAAAAGCTATTAAACTGTCGCCACCTAAGCACAGATTTTAAAGGCAAAAAAACCAGTGTAAATAGCTATTTACAGATTTAAGAACATACTGTTTAATATTAACCAAGTGCGTAACTAGAATGAACAGTACTTAATTTCTTAGAAAATATTTTGAAGAATTATTTGTGGTTTGGTATATGTATATTAAGCATTTCAAAATTACACAGCACAATTCTGAAATAGCGTAACTAGAAGAACAGCTATCACCTAAAGGCAAATCAGCTCGTATTCGTAAGGCGCTGTGAAGCTGTAACACACTGTACAAATGCTCAGTTTTCTTTAGTATTTTCAAAAATATTTTTGGAGCACTACTTGAAATTTACTTAATGTTACAACTCCAGAAACAAAAGCCACCTGAAATTAGCACTTTTAAAAAAGGTCGGGGGTTTTTGTTTGGTTGTTTGGTTCTTTTAAAAAAATTACCTATTTGAGGTCTGTAGAAGCTCCTGCAGAAGTCAAAAATGTAGCTTGCTGCTTTCTTTATCAGTTTTTCTTATCGAGTAAGAACTCATCTGGCTAAGGTCCTTATTGTGGGATAGGACACACCATGAACCAACAGCCAGTTCATTCCGTCCTCCTTATTTCAGTTATTTAATGCCTAACCACACGACTAGATTACCAGAAACTGAACATAAAGCTAGGGACAAGGACATTACTTAAGTATCGACACCAATCCATATGTATCACTTCCAACTTTCTTATAAATTATTATTTAGAACCAACAAAACTCCCTTTAAACCAGAGCCTTCTCAACACTGCTTTAAAAGTTACTTAATTGCACTCGTAGGCTGTGGCATTTTCTGAATAAAATCTAGAAACTCAGAGTTAGGTAAACACTACAACAAAATGCAAGGAACAGGCCAAAATTCAGAGTAAAGCAGATTAGTAAGGAGTTACTAATTCCCTCCTTTCATTCATTAGGCTGTTTCATTTTGCTACTAGTTTCAGCAGCAGCATGTACTCCTCTGTTATGCATCATAGGATAGGGAAAAGCTGCACTGCCACACGTATAACTTAGATTTGCAAGCCGTGATAGAGCTTTAATGCTACCTGGAGGTCTGCCTGGGCTGACTTTGTATCCTGCTGCTTTAGTTGTACCCAAGGGTCTGCCTGGACTTGTCTTAAATCCAGCTGCTTTGGTGGTCCCCAGGGGTCGACCTGTGCTGGTTCGGTACCCTGCTGATTTTGTGGTCCCTGATGGCCTTCCACGTTTACCAGATCGGTTGAGGTTTTTCTTTTTCTTTAGTTCGTCTTTTGTCTCTATATTCCTGCCACTCGTGGTCTGCAAGTGCGATTCATTCAACGCGTCTTGTCTCTGGCATGCAATGGGTTTGTGGCTGACTGCGTGACTGTATTTACTCTGCTGCGTGGCATACAAGTCAAACTGATCGGCAGCTCTCACATTGTCTTCGTTAAGGCAAGAACTCTTGCCGGTCCCACAGTAAGCTGTATTGCTGCTGGCAACAGGGTGCATCATTTTCTACCAAAAATAAGAGAGACAAATATGTATCAACATACAATAATACTGCAGGTTCCACAAGCAAGAATCTTCCATCTCTATTTCTTGAAATTATTCTGAACTACTTTGCCTATTTTTAAAAAGCAGTATTGATGTCAGTAAATTACTTTTTAAACAAAAAGTTTTATTAATCTTTGACTTGAGGTTTTGAATTATAAGCTTTACACACTATTGAAAATGACAACTTAAACTATGTATAATTCAGATAGGTATAATTAGGGAAGAAGTGCATTAATGAACTGAACAAGAGCATTTCAGCAACCAAGATATACAATATCCACTCACCCACCACGATTTCAAAATCTTTTTAACTGAATCTCATCTGAATTCTAGCTCTTCGAGTTGCAAGATTAACCTATCACCTGTGAGCCAGGGAAAAATAAGGTATCATTCTCTTGATTTAGTAGATATAGGCTCCTGGAGACTTTTTTAACTGCAGCAAATTAATAAAACACTGATCAGTTTTGTCATTTCTTGTCACAATTAATGTGAAAGAAAGAAACGGGTAAGGCATTCAGCAAAGACAATGGTGCTATAGTTGGGAAAGCAGAGGTAGGCAATGAATCTATTACAAAGTACAGGGTGGTAGATTGCAGAAATGCCACCGCTGTCCTAGTTAGAAGAGCAGGTACAAATTGCTGGTAACACCAGCTCTGAGATAACAGCTTTCGGAACGACAGGACTCCTGTTACAGACGTGCACGTTGTCACACAGCTCCAGATATTCTGGAAAACAAATGTGGCCCATTGAGGTCAACTGTTTTATACAGCCTGCTCTTCTCATTAGACAAAACCAACTCGAGCTGTGCTGTGTAGACAGAGGTTTACTTGTTTAAACAAGAGTCACAGCCCTATCCGCAGGACAGCGGGAGGGCGGCTCTCACCTGCACGTTCCTGCAGGCGAACCCCAGTCCCAACAGACAAACTGACGTCCAGCTGCTACAGACCACGTATGGTCACCGTCGTCATTACAAGCAACTATTTCTAAGTAAATTGGTTATGCTTATATCCATCATATCACATCCCTGCAGCATGAGTGCTGGGGCAAAATCACAACATTTAACAATATTACTGGTATTCCATAACTTTTTTAGTATTAATACTTTTATATACCAACTGCACAGATACTGCCTCAGATTTCTTAACAGCGGGGGTACCGTAAGAAGCCAGAGCAAGCCACTCAAGGAGCGTCATGATGTTGTTTTCACCGATTCAACTATATGGGTTCTACAACTTAAATAAGCTGCAAATACTCAGTTTACGATAATAATATTTATCCACGCTGAATACCAGATTAAGCCAATCAATATCTGGCAGGTGAGAGTACTTCTGTGCCCTACAGTCACGCTTAGAACGCCAAATATTTCTTCCTGTGGTTAAATTTCTCTAGTAGATAAGGTCTGGAAGATTTATTGGTTTTTCCCTGCAGTAGCTCTGGAATATCACCTACAGCAACCCAATTTAAATTCTACCATTGATTACTGAATTTATTTGGCAGTTATGAATGTTTCCTCCCAGCCTGAGAGAAAGCACAGAGCAGAGACAGTTTATTTACCCAGGAGGAAATCCCCATGCCCTTTTCTTCTGATTCCCTGCTGTAACACCCAGTTTACCTTGGCTTGTCAAACGCGCATTACAGTGTATGCATTACTCTTGTGCAAATATATGAATATGGTTTTATGTCAAACAGTGAAATTATGATAGCAATATAGTTTAAATATTAGATGGTTCTAGCAGAGATTGAGTGCTTGAATTCTGGTGTCTTGAATGGGGTACAGTGGAACAAATGTGAAAACACTGTTATTGCACATGTTGACTAGCAAACAAAACAACTACGAACAATTAGGAAGCCTGCACTTAGCAAAGAACAAAGGAAGAAAGCTACAGGTCAGAAGACCACATGGACGTTTCTGTGCAGGAATAAAAAGGAAGCTAAAGGTTTGCTACAATTAGCAGTCAAAAAAAATGTTACCTTCCTTTAACCTCACCAGAATAAGGCCCACAGTGTCACAAGAAATACCTGAGATTTTTCATGATACATAATTGCAAACATAAGGGTTCTGATAGTGTATTTTGCTGCCCAGAGAGTAAGCCCAGAGGCTCTGAAAGGCTGTTCATCTGTTTGTTGATACACTAGAGGACACTTGGAGCAGTTAGCAGCATTCTTGTCTCAGTGCTCACTCTAAATGCAGGAATACTGGCTTCAGCCCCAGAACGTCGCTCCGAGTTCAACTGCCACAAAGAAGGATCAGTTCAGCTGCCCAGTATCCGAGGAACACACCAGAAAAGGGAGAATGCAGTGAATAAAGTAGGGGCCCCTGGTGATTCTCAGGCTCAGACTCATTCCTGTCCTCTTTGCTTTTCCTTCTCTTTACAGTCAGAGGGATTTCTCCTACAGACACCGTCCTTCTTTCCCGGGGAGAACCATCGCAGGTACCCCTAGATAGTGAATATCTCCTGCTGTAACTGGCACACGTTGGAGCTTCATCACCATATGCATGTTTTGTGTCTACTGTCACATGCCCGAGAGCTCTTGACAAACACTAACTTTACATACAAAACCTGGCTGATGCTACTTCACCTTCCATCTAGCAACAGCCAGTATTGCTGTAACTGATGAAAGAAGAAAGGCGTACAAATCAGTAACTGTTTAAAATTTCTCACAAGAGGAAGCTTAAAAAAAAGCCACAATCCTGGTGGAAGAATGCCAACGGGATTTTCTTTAATGCTTTTTCTTTTTTTCCCCTCTCTGCACCATTTTTCATCAAACCATGAAAACTTCAAGTAGCAGCCAAAGTTCATATTCTGCGTTTTTTGATTTAAAACTTTTTTTGGAAAAGTTTTTTTTAAAAAGGATATCTGTAATTGAGCTTAATTACCCTAACATGGACATCTCCTGCACAATTTTACTTCATTCACATTTCAGCAGGGAATAAAAGAATGTAGCCAGTCTATCTGTAGAGTGGAAGCAGGTTTCTTGGCAGCAAGATGTACAGTACAAATGAGAATTGGTATAAAATGCAAAGCTATGCCAATTTAAAAATCACACTCTAGCTAATTGTATAGCCAAACACACACAACTTTGTGTGCAAGCATTCTTAAATAAAACTGTCCAGAAGTGTTTCCAGCGAAATAGAACTTACTTGTTTTAAACCTGTAAATAGACACATAAAAGATATCTGCAACAGTTGTATCCTTTCTTAAACTGATTCGACCGACTGGTTGAATGTCTGTGTGTAAACAAATAGTAAAGATGAGGCAGCTCCACTGCTGCTAGAAATAAAGAAATGGGACCATCCATCTGGACCCGTTTCTGGACATGGTAATGACCCCTTTTTTTAAAGCACAGCTGCACTGCCACTCTCCCGAGTACCTGCACAATTAACCTGCTTCAGGAGTTTGCAGTTTTGTTTTGCTCAGATGACGGCCAGGCCACTGATAGGTCAATACATGATATATGGAGGCTGTCATTAAGATTTTTTGTCTTTCACAGTCAAGCTTGATATAATTTGCTTTCTTATGCTAGGAGATGAAAAAGAAATCATATTACAAGCAGTACAGATGCAGCACAAAACTTAAGAAATTGCATCTAATTCCAGTGATATTACAGGTTTTGGACAGATAGACAGGGTGCGTTCTTGTCTCCAAATACAGGCTAACATATCACACAGTGCTAGCTTCCAACCGCTAAGGCTTCTGTTACTGGTATGGCCCATCTCTCTCTAGGCTTAAAACTATGCAGAAAATCCCCATTCATGTCTTGTTTACTACAGAAAATTTAAAAATCAAAGCTACTCAAATCACATTATATAAAAACACCCTTTTGGGTTGTGGCATGATGCCGTCTTAGCTTTCAAACATTACGCCCTTTTCCTTCTTCATGGACAGAATTTAGCTGCCAGCATAGATAAAATGAGAATTTTCACGAGCAAAGAAAGTGCGCGATCCCACTGGAACAAGCACTTGCTCATTAAATATTTTATACCAAGTACTGGATCTGCGATCCATTATCTGCATTAAGCAGAACAATCAGTCCAAACGTCAGAAGCAGGCAGCTGCACTGGTCTCACCCTCCCCAGCCTGCTTTCTGAGGCTACAGCCTGCTGAGCACCAGAACAGACCTGACTCAGCAAGCGCTTCTGCCTTCTGGTAAAACATGCTTAAATTGGAGCAAAACGGAACAAAACTGGAAGTACATCTGTATTACAGCTTTTCAAATGTCGAGTACCAGGAAAGGGGAACTCCTATTGCCAACAGGGACAATTTTGCTTTTAATGAGGGTTAGTATATAAAACTCAGTCATTTTTTGCACAAGTATTATTTCTGCACTCGTATTCCGAACGTCAGCGCTACCAATTAAAACCGCTGGAGTGAAGCACAGGACCAGCTCTGTTCCAGGTCCCCGCATAAAGAACGCTCTATGCCACGTTCAACAGCACAGGAGCTGCAGGCCCTGGGCAATACCAAAGGGCTCATTTTCTTTGCAGGGGTGCAGTTTTAAGCAGCAGCAGCAGCGATATTTTGCCTTTCAAGACTGCAACAGAGACGTGGTATTGGTTCTGCTCTTCCCTCTTAGGATAGTGGGTGTGAAAAATACCTTCATCACTTGGGGAAGCAAATGAATTCTACCAATTTAAGTGTTTTTCAAGTGTTCCGTTTATTGTCAGCTCCTTTTCTACATGTTAACTCTTGCTAAAGTAGGGCCTTTACCCAATTTTTAAAAACCCGTAACTGCTTGTTTTCACAATGTTGCACTTGAGTACCCCCAGAAATTCAAATCTTTTCAAAATACCACGTATGAAATCCTGTCAGTGGCACAACACACACCGTAACACCTGAACCTACATCTGAAATCTCATCTACCTCTAAAGCTAGATAACCAGTTTCTCCAAACTGTGCTTAGTGAAGTGCTTTCTGCAGTTGATTGCCTGTGATTTTTCTCATAATCTGAAACTAGGTAAAATATATTAAAAAGAGCCAAAATACAAGAAAGAACTTCTTCACAGCAGTGACTCACTAGAGCTACATGATAATATGAAACTGTAAACTGAAGAAACAACATAATTTTGAAGTTTTTCTCTCAATTCTTCTTACTGTAAGAAGATTAAGAAATTAAGAGTTCCCCAAATAATACAAGAACTTACAGTCCTTCTCCTGGTGACCCAGGGCCATTTTCTTACATAACAGAAGTTAAGGCAAGAGTTATTTGGAGCACATACACCCACACCCTTCAAATTCTTCCTTTCCAGACGTGCCAGGTGGAAGGGGAGCACCCACAAAGGGGCTGCAACTCCTGCTCCTTAACAGAGTGCTGCAACTGGGGGGCATCTCTGTGCCTCCGGGAGTTCAAGTCTTTTGACTAAGACACCCCTGGAGAAAAAGTGCTCTCCAGTGCCCAAGCATCAGCTTTGTACTAAAGACAGATCGGCGCTGCTCTCACAAAGACTAGATATTGTCAGGCACTAGGAGGCTAAGTGTCAAGTAAACTGTGAACTTTCAGGGATCGTTTGAGATTTGATTGCAAAACCAGGCAAACAAGAAATTGTTAGGCTCTCTAACCTTAAAAAACAAGTCAGTTGTATCTCAGGGCAGACTTTCTCTAGATGCCAAGTATGTCAGCTGACTTCTTCCCACCCCAAAATTAAGATCATATAACCATGTGACAATGAGAAACGGGACACTTGAAAGGGTTAAGATAGCTTCACAAATATAAAGGAAGATCATGTCAATGAAATAATTAACTGTGCACCCCCAGTTACACTGACACAATTGACAGTTTGGTTTCGTCAACAGAAACCACTCTGAATCCGCATTCTTTCTGAATGGGACAATCTTGCCCTTTGCTTTTCTCCCACATTGCCCTTTGCATTTCTCCCACATTCCTGATCAGAGCGGGACAAACCAACACCAGGGCTCTGCCTCAGGTGAAAACTAATCCAACAAGAAAGCAAAAGCAACAGTTGGCTGGCACAGAGGCAAGAGAAGAAACGGAACAGAAACACCCTCTGAGGTCTCTGGTCAGCCTAAGCCACCTTATTGACTGGCTGCCACTGTCCCACTCCCTCCTGGTCCCAGTTACTTAAAAAACTAACCAGACCACACAAAAAGATTACTTTTCAAACAACTTAATGGACTTAGAAGACCTGAATGAAGGCTATGACATCCCAAACACAGCACAGGGAATGGAGGCTGGGGAAAAACCCCCACAGCAGGGGATGGGGCAGCACAGAATCAAGGAAGCCATCAGGCCAGCCAGACTGGCTCAGAGGAGTGAGGTTGTGAAACTGCACCCTGATTATTCTGTGGTTCTGTAATTAACAAACTTCAAGGCAATCCAAATATGCATATGAATGATGGTGCAGGTAGAGGTAGGTCTTTATAGAGAAAGGATTATTAGCGTTTGTGAAACTGTCCATTCACCTCAAGGAGCTATTGCCAGGCAAACAGGAGCAGACCTCGCCATAGGCTAGAACAACAGCTCTGAGGAGCTGGAGATGCTTATTCATCTCCGTGGGTGTTCCTGCCCACCCACTCTCCTCCCCAGGGAGCAGACCTTGCTGCAGTCTAGAACAATAGCTCAGAGAGGTAAGAGGTGCTCCTTCATCTCAGTGGGTGTTCTCACCCACCACCTCCTCCTTCCCTACCCTCCTCCCACAGAGGTATTTTGAAGCATAAGAGATGGATTAAACATCTCCTTCCTGATGTGCGCTTCCATGGTGTTTCTCTGTGACAGGACTAGTGCGACAGGCTCTGGACACTATGAGTGCACCCAACACAGCCATGGCCCTGTACTTATGCTAGACTGCAGAAAGAAACAGTCCCCTTGTTGAATCTGTTCAACAATGGCCAACAGACAAACATGCGGGACATTCTTGTTAAAGGTTGCATCTAAAACCTGATGGATGAAACAGAATGCAGATGAAACAAAAAGTTGTAAGAGAAACTGTGTCATCTGAAGACTGAAATAGAAATAAAACCATCATTTAAGAAAGGTATTAACCGACTGTTCCTCCTACTCTTTCATTTTACAAAAATAAAACCCACGTAGATCAAAATAACTGTTACTTTCTTTAGAGAAATAGCAAGAGAAATAAACTTCAATTAAAGGTGCAACTATTCACTAATCACTTACCCCAGAAGGCCTATTCACAAATAATGATGTACTAAACTATCTGTAACTATCCTCAAGAACATACGCTGCTCATACACGTTATGCCAGAAGGCAAAGCAGCACAGAAGGAACATATCAGATGCTATCCAGGTACCCTGACACACAGGTGAACGAAAGCATGCACTACTGAAGTATGTCAAGGAAATCCACCTATGGACCGTATTGAGATCCCACACGCCAATGGAAACATGTTCTAAGTAAAACACACTGCACATACACTGTCCCCACGCACGAGAGCTGTGGGTGCTGAAGCGAATTAATAATTCCTGAGTACAGCGGAGAGGCCAGCCCAGGGAGAGACAAGAGGCCCAGCTCCACCTGAAGAGGCCAAGGGCCAGCTGAGGGGACAAAGGGGCGGCACAGCTCCCTTCTGCCCCGGCCCC
>NW_010210419.1:0-7164 GCF_000695765.1 Mesitornis unicolor
TAAATATATTCATTAAAATATTAGTTTTATTATATTTTTAAGTGTAAATTTTTTTACATTTATTTATTAATTATTTTCCACACATTGTCTTCTTCTGTTTCCCGCATCTGGTTTGGTGTGTGTCTACACATGCACTGTCTGTCAGGACCAGATTTTTAAAATGAATTAGCAAGTCCTTTCTCATGACACTGGTTTTCTCTGGATCAAGCATCTATCTTGTCCTTGTTAGCTCTCTGGGGGAACTGCTGCTTGGCTTTTCTTTCTGGACCCCCATTTCTAGGAAAAGTTCAGAAACTCATTCTTTGTCCCCAAGATTTGTGCTGTGACCAGAGCAGCAGATCAGCTAGATTTCAACTTTCTGTTTTTTTTCCTAAACCTGAGTTAAACAGCACGCAGAGGATGAAAAAGACATCCAATTTGCTTTGGAAGGAATCACTTTATTGTTGAACTTGTATATTCAGGTCTGGCTTCATGTGACTGTAAAGGCTGCTTTTTTTTTTAAAGTAACTTTTGTTTCACTATTACAGAAATGACATGGTGCACTTGCCAGAAAGCCCTTCAAAAGCTTTGATTGAAATAAGCTGTAATACTGCATTAGAAACAGTCACTGAAGTTTGAAGTGATTTTTCCCACCCTCTTCTGTGTTCCAGTCTCCATTTGCTTGCTTTACCCTTCCATAGTCACTGTTGCTTTTGATTTTTTTCTTTTTAATTATTCTTTATTTTTAAAATGCTGACCAGAGGTAAATTAAACTCCAGACACTCCTCATTCATGGTCCTTAGGCCTGTTTCTAGGGCAAATGCGTTCGTGTTACAGGGAAAAACTTCCCCTTACCTCCCTCCTCCCTCACTAAGATCACAGAACTTAAAAAAAAAGGAAAAAAAAGTAATTATTTTAGCAGTGTGATAACATGCCTAGAGGAAAATACCCTAGCTCAAATGCATTTTCAAAAGCTGAGTACATGTGAAAATGCATTCCAATTATCTGATTCCCCCTTGATGGTTAATGAACTAAGAGAGGCTTTATCCTGACAGACAGTGCTTGACTGCCTGCTGCTCTTTCTAAATTGTTGCTCTGTCCTACCTTCTACAACTGCCTTCAGGCTGTCTGAAAGTTCACAGACTCTAATTGTTTGGGTCATATATTAGCCTTGGGTTTACAGACGAGGCTAAGTAATCTGAAAATTTCCACGGCATGCCTCCTGGCTTTAATAATCTATTAAGGATTTCAGGTAGCCTGTGCTTTGCGTTAATTTTTCTGCACTAATAAGAAGACAAAGTCAATACCATCATGATTTTGCAATGCAAATTGCAATGAATAATGTGTTGGTGAGGCAGAAATCAGGACTGCCAGCAGAGGGAAAAATAACACCTAATTCTTTTGAGACCATGTGAATAACTAGAATGATGCTCTGGGGTTAGGAAGGCTGACTGTTCTTCTCTGGGTATGCTCTGCAGTACCAGCTGTTCAAACCTCTGAGGGTTGAGCTGGAAGCATCTTTCATTAGGCACCAAAAGCCCTGAAGTCATTGGGCATTTGAGTCTTGACCTCTCTGAATTATGATTTGTTCTCTGTTCGTAGAGACTAGCTTCCCAGCTCTGTTAAAACCTACTAAGAACAACAAATTAAAAACATCCTAACTTATGATTACTATCTTCTTTTACTTTAAGGTAAATAAAGTGTGATCCTGGACTAAAGAAGAGCTTCAAGTTAAATTAACTTTCCTGTATCTGGCCTTGCAGAAACACAGGCTATTAATAGCTGTAGCAGAGATGTGCCACTGGGGAGCCACGGTTTGATGGCAGATGTTTCCTGAGAGGTTTTTTTGTTCAACAGCTTCTCTATTCAGCAGCCTTTTGGCAAGTTGCTTTCCTCCAGGTCTGTGTCTGATTTTCACAGCAAATGTCTTGTTTGTGATGCCCTCCTTGGTTAGGAAGAGGACCCAGGGACGACAAAGCTCAACATGGGAAACAGACATCTCCTGCTGATGATACAGTAAGTCCTTTGATATTTTTAAGTAGTGGAAATTTTCCATCCTGAGGAAAACAGCCAATGAATGTGCTTGAAGCTTCCAAATGGACCTCTCCTGTTAGCATTTAGGTTAATGAGATTTTTACTGGGAACATATCACAGTTAAGCACCTGCAGGAAACACACATGTTGAGAGATCAAAAAAACATCTTGTTCACGTTTTTCAGTGCTTGAGCTTTTGTCAGCATCAGCTATAGTGAGCAACCAAAGAGTTGTTATGTAGTTGTATTGGGATTTTTCAGGTCAAATGAGATCAGCAATGTATCATCTAAATTTCTACTTTTAACAGGTTAATTTACAATTAAGAGAATGCCCAAGGGAATTCACTAATATTTTTGCAGTGGCTAGATTCTACTCTCTCCCAGTTCAGAAAACTTCCACTGTGGCACAATCTCCTCTTTCATCTTCAGTGCTCACCTTTTGAGTCTTGTGCAATATTCTTAAAATGTATTTCTGCAGTTGCTAACTTTTTTAATGTCCCCTTACTGAAAGAAAAAAAAATGATAGTGTGATTATTTGTCAAACTGCAAAATCTCACTGCATTAAAAAAAAATACTTTTAATATCCAACAGTACTAGGACATACTGTGTGTTCTTGAAATGGAAGTCTTATCAAATAAAAAGTATTCTACTCTTTACCCTGGAAGACAAACACTGAATCTTCCCTCTCCCTTTCCTTCTGTTTGTTATAAGATGTTCCCCACAGAAAGGCTTGGACCAATCTAAGCTTCACAGGAATGACTTGCTGCATGGAGACAATCTGACCAGCAGATCCGGTTTGACCACAATTGTGGGAAAATATTTTCAAAATAACTAAATAGGATGAGTTCTTTCAGGGAAAGTAGCCTCAGTTCTTGGGGCTGCAGCTGCCTGAAGATTAGCTGTAGCTGGATAGGTAAATATACAGCTCCATAGTTGGCACAAGAGATTATAAAATGCCTTTTAAATGCAAAATTTGTTATGAAATCAACAGAAACATCATCAGTCATCATGACAAATTCCAGACAATGTGCTTTGAAAAGTTAATCTTGCTTATTAAAATGATAAATCTAGAGATGCATGGAACTTGTCACATTAAAGTAGACTCACTTTTCCATTTGGTTTAGAACCTTGCATCAAAACACATCATCAGATACTGTAAACCCATTGTGCTTGGCCTCATCTTGCTATAGAAGATTGAGTACCCCGAAGCATGAAGGTGTCTCAAACATCTTTGGAGCTCTCTCTGCCTTTTGGAGGACTAGATTTGTCTCTGCCTACACTGCTTTATAGCCATCACTATACTGACTGTCTCCAGACATTGATTTTGCCAAAATCCACCAACGATGTTCCTGTGAAAGGGACCTACTTGCATCAATGTAACTTCCACCCTTTGATTGAGCCTTGCCCACTAAACATATGTCTGTGTCAGACAGGAGAGGATGTGTGTCTTAGATGACTCGGGTATCTGGAGTCACCTGTTCTCTGAGAGGATCAGTGGTCCAGGCATGCAATCCATGCAGCATAGAAATCTAGTCTGTGGCACAGAGCTCAGTCTTCCTTATAGGGTCCAGTGCAAGACCAGTTCCTATCATGGTTCTTTTGTATAATTGTGGCAGATTAGAAGCTTCTGAAGATAAATATTAATGTCACTTACAGCCTTGTACTCTCCTAGAGTTAATTCAAGGTGCTGTCAGCATATGACACACCCAGCTGTGAATTAAGTGTCAGTCCCACAGGTTTAATAAAATGCTCCTTTCTTTCTTTATGCAACCATAGACTGTTGCTTCCAAGCTTTTCCTTTTTCCTTTCACTTCCTGCTGCTCAGCATTTCTGTATCAACATGGCCTGAGTGCTTCTCTGCGTAGAGATGTGCTTGTGGCAGCTTCTGGTTCATGCCACAGTCTCTCTAGGCCTAGTACTGTTTGTTGCTAGAATTTAATACTGCTGCTTGCTATTCCAAGGTTGTGGCCCAAAGTTTTGGGTCTGAAATGGTGCCTAGGGCCTGCATACTGTGAAGAGCACCAATGGCCAAGCAGAATCTGTTAGGAGAGGAACAGAAAACGTAAGGGTAGCAGAAAGAAAGGAGTTATCTGAATGGCTGTGCAAGTGAAAACAGTGTGAACTTTGGGTTGAGGTTGGACTTGGTTATCTTTCTTCCCTCCCCCCCCCATTGTTCAGTAGTATTTATAAAGCATTGGATGTTATGGAGAAGCAATGTGCCTAGTTCTGAGAAATGCTGAATGCGATCCATAAACCCTGACAGGCTCCAACCAGCCAAGATTTCACCTGAGAGGAAGAGAGTTTCTGTTTCTTACTATCACTTTTCCTTGCCATTTGCATCAGAAACAGGGCTTATAAAAATCAAATGAAAATATGTTTTGGGGAGAGGATGTGGATATTAGGGTTGCTTTTTTTGGCACAAACTTTTCATATGCATGTGTTCTGAAGGGGGTGGGGAAAGGGAAGGCATGGATTTTTTCTGTTGGGATGTATTTGCCTTCCAACAGTTTTATTTCCAGTAGTTAATTCTCCACTATTGTTTAGGATAATGTCAAGCAGATAAGCTCATACATAGTGTAAGAAAATGAAAGTAATCCCAAAATATCTGCTAGACACATTTTAATCCTAATTAAAACTGAAGGAGGAAAAACAAGGAATGAAATACACTTTACAGTGTTGACTTATTCCCCATCAAGCAAGATTTATCCATTCCAGAGTACCTCTGCTTAATTTCTAATCATCCTTTCAGCTTTCACCATGACTAACAGGGCAAGGAGGAGAGTATCTGCCAGTGTCTTGGGAAAATTTATTTAAGGTTCTGAGCTGTGAAAAGGATTTGTCATTGTCAATATTGGTGATGTGGCTTATCAGCACTCTGGTCAGCCTTGTCATCAGGAAGAAAGCAGCGTACACATGTGTAACAGAAAGAGACAGACACAGAAATTGCTTCACAGATAAATTATGCTCATTGTAGCTATCTCTGTCTGTGTGTATTCTAGCTGTCTTTTCACTAATTCTTGAGGAAAGAAAAATAAGAGCAACCATTTCATTTACTCTTTAATTTACTTTACTGAGCACTTGGGAGATGAGCCTGTGAGAGGGAACCTGCTGGCCTAGAGAAAAGGAATGCAGTGCTCATTCCCAAGCTATCCTCTTTTACACACTGTGAAATTTCATCAGTTAATTTCAGGATACCTAAAAGAAACCGTGATAAGTGAGCCTTTTGTGTTAAGAGGTTTGGGATCTGCAAAGCAGCCAGAATTCCAGGGGCTTATCTGAGCTTATCAGGGATAGCTGACACACTTTGATCTGTCAATTGAGCCAGGAATCGCTTTGAAACAGGTGTCTGTGTAAGGTTTTCCATTGCATTATGATTCTGGTCAGCTTCAGGCTTTTGCTGCACTTCCAATTTGATCTAAAAATACTTTTAGCTGATGTGTGCTATAAAACACTCAGTTGTAGGTGAGGTGGTACTGTCTTCCCTAATTGCAAGATTCAGTTATTCTCAAAAGTTGAGAGATACTTCTCTGATAAAACAATTCAACAAGATATTTGAACATTTCTGACACAAGCCCAAGGTTTTCCTTCCAGATCATAGACGACTGCAGAAGGTATTTTCTGTACAAAGGAGGTTTCTTTCTCTGAAGCCTGAGGAGCCTCACCCTCTCCATTATTCCTTTATTTCGCTTGTTGGAGCAAAAGAGCTGCTGCATGTTAGAGAATCACAGTCAGCCTGAACAGCAAATAGCTCTTGGACTGTTTCTACAGCTATAGCAAATGTACAGGGAGAGCCCGTTGTGGCTCCAGTGGAAACTGAACCAACCACTAGCAGGCTCCACAATGGCTGAAGTTTAAATTTAGTAAAGGGATGGCATAAGAGGATAGACAGAATATAAGTAGATCCTCTTAATTTGACAAGTTAGGACTTATGTCCTCCTCTCATGTTCTTGGAGTCCCAAAATTGGGGAAAGAAAGTAGCAGTTGTGTGTTATTCTTTTCACATACTTATCTTTCCATGTTTAGGTACTCCCTCTTTGGGTCCTGTGCTTGGTATACAGGAGAGGTTAACAGGCTGTAACATCTACTGTCTTGTAAGCATGGAGAATATTCAAGGACTAGGACTTAAGTTGGATATCTAGATGAGAAAATTTTAATAAAATCAGGCTATCAGAAGATCAACTATGTTTGTATTTCTTTTATTGCTGATTTCAGTCACGAACCAGCTGTACTCTTTACTATATCACAGGATCTCCAAATGTTCTTGAGTCTTTTAGAAAAAAGCTGCTCTGAAATTCTTGACTTTAATTTCATTGGCATATCCATCATGAGAGACTGTTAAGGAAATTAAGCAGTAATAGAGTGAGAACTAAATTTGTATGAGGCAGTAGAAAAATTCTGATGTGCAAAACAGTTTGAATAAATGGTTAGTTTTCAACATGACTGAAGCTCTGTAACTGATTTTTAAAGCCCCAACATAATTACTAGAACTGCAAGGGCTGGCAGAGAGCAAGAGATTTTGTTTTTTTTAAAGCAGGAATTTCCAGGTTGTCAGACTTAAAATATTAATTGGACACAATTTGATCTGATGATGTTCCAATGAAATCTAGTTTTCCATTGTGTCTGCCTATCCAGGACTGCATCAGTCCAAGCTTTTAGGTACCACTACGGGAGGATATATACTGTTCAGGAGGGATAGGAAAGGTAAGAGAGGTGGGGGTGTAGCTCTGTATGTTAGAGAATGTTTTGAAACCCTTGAGCTGGAGCTTGAGGGTGACGGTAGGACTGAGTGCTTGTGGGTGAAACTCAGGGGAATAGGTAGCAAGGCTGATGTTGTGGTGTGTGTCTGTTACAGACCACCTAGCCAAGAAGAAGAGACAGACGACTTATTTTATAAACAACTGGAAAAGGTCTCAAGATCGCTGGCTCTCGTCCTAGTGGGGGATTTCAACCTTCCAGACATCTGCTGGAAGTACAACTTAGCTGAGAGGAAACAGTCTAGGAGGTTCCTGGAGTGTGTGGAAGACAACTTCCTCACACAACTGGTGAAGGAACCGACAAGGGAAGGCGCCCAACTCAACCTCCTGTTTGTAAACAGGGAAGGCCTGGTGGGAGATGTAAGGTTTTGAGGGCGCCTGGGAAACAGTGACCATGAG
>NW_010210420.1:0-3766 GCF_000695765.1 Mesitornis unicolor
TCTTTTCTCCTCTTTTCTATTTTTTTATAAAGGCTCATACAGGCTGAGAGTGTGAGATATTTGGCGTTCCTCCTTCCCTTCCAAGGTCCAATACGTTTATTTCTCACTGTGGAGAAATAGCAAAGGAAAGAAGCACTTCAGTGTATGTTCCTGATTTGTGCAAGCTCCTCTGCATGCTCTGACAGACCAGGCTGTGGAAGCAGCTGTTACCAGACTGCACGCAGATGGCTGCATCCCACCAGTGTCTGACTATGTTTATGCTAAGATTAATCACCTTCTAATGTTAATGATTTTCTACCGCTTTAAAAACCGCATGATGAATTGCAGCTAATCCTGCTTCCTCAACAACTGATGGAAGCTCTTTCATGCATGGGCCCAAGGTGGCCTTCAGATAGGCTGGTAGAACATTGACGTGTTTTCTCTAGGGCAGGCAGGGCCCTAGGCACCTAAGTACTTGTGGTCCTTTGCCAACTGTGTCTATTCTGCTTGTTTTGGCTACCAGTGACTTTCACATAGCTCAGGAGCCTATGCTGCCCTGTTGAATATGCTCGTAACATCTTGCATTTCTGCTAACTTCAATGTAAATCTGGCTTTTTACCAAGGGCAGTGAAAGGCTATGTTAACTTTGAAATAAAATTTGGATTTTATATCCTGTATTATTTTAAGAAGTTTCAATTATTTTGCCACAGCCTGAGACATACCTGCTACAAGGAATGCTGAAGATTTGCTGGTATTTTTAAGTCCTCATGGTCACTTGAGAAAATGTTTAATATTTCTGTGTTCTACAATGTTTGGATATGATCTTTTTGAAGAATTGTATTTATGTACAACACAGGCACCAAAACTTCTGTGATTTTATGACATTTTCTTTCACCTTCAGAACTATAATTTTCAACAACTTTCTTCAGTAGATTGATAGCAACAAAAGAAATTTTCAGCAATGGATCTCAAGTCCTTCTCTGCATACAAGTGGTATCTGTTAGGACATTATGAACACAAAAGGCCGATTTTGTTGTCAGGAAATAACATTTCCTGAAGAATTTATAGCTAAACACTTCTCATAGCTGAATAAAGTATTAATACATGTATGAATCCTCACTTTAGTTTCAGTGATAGTGAGTAACTTCCTTTGTTTGCGTCGGTCATTCAACAGCAAAAGAGAAGAAGATATCTCAAACTATGTGAAGTTTCCATTATTATTAAATGGGTTTCTAGTTGCCAGTGCTCCTTCATCATTAACACTGGAAGTGACTCCCTTTTCATGCTACTCTTGAAGAGTTTTTCATTGAAATAAATTATCTCCTGTACATAATAAGCAATGTAATTTGAGAATGAATACACTACTTCAAAAAGAGTATTAAATCTCATGCTGTCCGAAAGATTTGCTTTTGCTTTAGCTCCAGGAGCTGACAAAACTACAGGAGTGATGTAGGTGCATAAGTTTTCCCTGTGAGGTAGATACACATATGTAAGTTTGGTTTATGCCCCTGTAGGGAGGATCACCACAGTATCTTTGAAAACCTCACTCTCTCCCTTCAGATGCATTCCCCCTCCAATGCATTCTACAGTTAATGATCTTCAAATACTCACAGGCAAATGGAAATGGGTGGGGGGAAGCACAAAGTATTTTTTAACAACCTCACAATCTGTTGGGTGTTGAGCAGACTTACAGAAACTGTTCTCATACCCCACTCAGTCAACTACCACAGTACAGTGTCACAAAGGTGGTGAATTTTTGAAGTGAGGTTATAAGATCTTCAGGAGAATGGCAGAAGATCACACTGAGTCTTCTTTTTACTGACTTTTGACAGCCAGCCCTGATGGCCTTTGAAACTGTCAGCTCTGAACAGCCCATTTTGAAACATAAACTGAAGTCCCTAACTGTCTAATGCAAACACCATCTAAGAAACTCTCGTCAGCATACTTGGCCTTGCTTTGCGTTGCCTTTCACCTATAAGTCTTTCAGAAAGCTTTGGACAAGTCTAGCTGTGGCTGAATACCCACTGAATACCTCCTGCATGTGCTGTGCCACTTTCCCTGGCTCTGCGTGGTTTCCTTGTCTCGTGCTTGTGCAGCAACAATCACACCAGGCATGGTGGGTTCTCTCAAAAGAGTTTACTCTAGAAAACATGTCTGAGTCATGCCTATGGGATAGGCACATGCTGAAAAGTTTTTTCTAGCTTGGGACGGTAGAAGGAGTGCAAACAGATTTCCCTGTGGCTATCTGAGATGTACAATAACTGTACTTTAGATAAAGACTTTGAGGAAAAAGGGAAAAAAAACAATGGAGGGAGGAAATGCAACAAATATGCTAGCGACCTGATAGAGCTTGTGATCCCCTCCAAATGTAACAAAAGCAATCATGCTCGTAATTTCTGTGTTTCTGTGATTAGAATTAAAGGAGTCTTTGTTATACAGGCTAAACTGAAACTAGACGTATGACTTAGTAAAACAATCAGGCACTTATCAAAAGTCAGCATGTTATTGCTTTTAATTTATCAAAATATGTGCTGTTGATGCATGGAGTAGGACAAACTATATTAAACAAAAAGTCTATATTATAAATACACACAAGAAATGTGCAGCCTTATTATCTGCTACCAAAGACTCAAAGTTGGAGATTGTTCACCTCTACTTGGACTAATGGTGTATCTCAACACTGACATTCTTTCAAGAGAACTTAGTTCAAATACTTTTCACAGAATCAGAGAATCACAGAATATTAGGAGTTGGAAGGGACCTCAAAGGTCTTCTAGTTCAACCCCCCTTGCCAGAGCAGGATCACCTAGACTAGGTCACACAGGAACACGTCCAGGTGGGTTTTGAATGTCTCCAGAGAAAGAGACTCCACAATCTCTCTTGACGGCCTGTTCCAGTGCTCCGTAACCCTTACAGTAAAAAAGTTTTTCCTCATGTTCAGATTGAACTTCCTATGCTCCAGCTTGCACCCGTTACCCCTCATCCTGTCATTGACTATCACTGAGAAGAGCCTGGCTCCTTCCTCCTGACACTTGCCCTTTACAAATTTATAAATATGAATGAGGTCACCCCCCAGTCTCCTCTTCTCCAAGCTAAAGAGACCCAGCTCCCTCAGCCACTCCTCAGAAGGGAGATGTTCCACTCCCTCAATCACCTTTGTGGCCCTGCACTGGACTCTTTCAAGCAGTTCCCTGTCCTTCTTGAACTGAGGGACCCAGAACTAAACACAATATTCCAGATGCGGTCTCACCAGGGCAGAGTAGAGGGGATGGAGAACCTCTCTTGACCTACAACCACTTCCCTTCTAATACACTCCAGGATGCCACTGGCCTTCTTAGTCACAAGGGCACATTGCCGGCTCATGGTCATCCTGCTGTCCACCAACACCCCCAAGTCCTTTACTGCCTGGCAGCTTTCCAGCCACTTGTCCCCAAGCCTTTAGCGCTGCATGGGATTATTGCGCCCGAAGTGCAGGACCCGGCACTTGGCCTTGTTGAAGCTCTTACAGTTGGCCTCAGCCCATTGATTCAGCCTATCCAGGTCCCTCTGCACAGCCTTCCTACCCTCAGGCAGATCAACACTCCCTCTCAACTTAGTGTCATCTGCAAACTTACTGAGGGAGCACTCAATCCCCTCATCCAAATCATTGATAAAGATGTTAAACAGAACTGGCTCCAAAACTGAGCCCTGGGAACACTGCTTGTGACTGGTCACCAACTGGATTTAGCTCCGTTCACCACAACTCTCTGTGCTCAGCCATCCAGCCAGTTTTTAACCCATCAAAGCA
>NW_010210421.1:0-4936 GCF_000695765.1 Mesitornis unicolor
ACTCTAAAGTGGTTTCCTCCAATCTTAATTCTGGTTCAATAAAATTAATGCCGAAGTCTGCCGTTGTAGACAAGAATGAGTACGCTGTGTAGGGTGAGGTTTTTTGTTACCCAGTGAAAATACACACTCTTCAGGAGAAGATTTAAAGACCATCAGCACAAAATGGGCAATGACTCCAGCTTTTAGACCTGTGAATAAAAAACCAAAAAGACCCAAACCCGTGGTTTGGAGTTTCCCTGTGCTTTCTGGCTAGAAACACTGCAGGCCGTGGTTTGAAATGCAGTAATCGCACAGAATCCCAGAATCCCAGACCGTCAGGGATTGGAAGGGACCTCCAAAGCTCATCCAGTCCAATCCCCCTGCCGGAGCAGGAACACCCAGATGAGGTTGCACAGGAAGGCGTCCAGGCGGGTTTTGAATGTCTGCAGAGAAGGAGACTCCACAACCTCTCTGGGCAGCCTGGGCCAGGGCTCTGTCACCCTCACTGAGAAGAAGTTTCTTCTCCAATTGAAGTGGAACCTCCTGTGTTCCAGTTTGTGTCCGTTACCCCTTGTCCTATCATTGTTTGCCACCGAGAAGAGCCTGGCTCCATCCTCGTGACACTCACCCTTTAAATATTTATAAACATGAATGAGGTCTCCCCTCAGTCTCCTCTTCTGCAAACTAAAGAGCCCCAGCTCCCTCAGCCGCTCCTCATCAGGGAGATGCTCCACTCCCTTGATCATCTTTGTAGCCCTACGCTGGACTCTCTCCAGCAGTTCCTGTCCTTCTTGAAATGAGGGGCCCAGAACTGGACACAATATTGCAGATGCTGTCTCACCAGGGCAGAGTAGAGGGGGAGGAGAACCTCTCTCGACCTAAATGTCGTGATAACCTGTGCTTGGTGAAATTTCATTTACCTGAGCAACTTCTGCCAGCGTCAGGGGAGCCTTCTGTGTGCTGGGCCTTTGTGTGCCAGGGAACTGGGAGCACTGGTGCTGCAGTGGAGGGACAGGAGGAGGCTGTGTATGGGGACTGTGGCTCCAAATACTTGCACTTGCTCCTTTGCAAGCTGCATCCAGCCTCTTAGTAACGTGCTTGTAAGTCTTTAAGATGAGTTTTCCTCACTTGTGTCAAGGCCCATTACCACATTTAAGTGGAGAGCGGTTGCTGAAGGAAGAACCGTGTCAAGATGGACCTTTTTTGCGAGGTGGGTTGTAAAACGTGGCTGACACCTGGAAATTTGGCAGCGTGGGACCGAAGCAGTCGCTTTCCTTCCCTTGTTTGCCAGTGAGGATCTGAAGCGAGCAGCACAAGGGTGGAACTGTTTGGTCTTGCTGAGCACAGAAATAACAACAACTCTTGATGTGCCCCACCTCAGCATTACCGCCCGGGATGGATTAGAAATACCTTTACCCTTCAGTGCTGCTGTGTACAGACTTGATCCGCGTAGCGTTTGGTAATAGGAGGTGTCACCTCCGCTCGGGATGCTTAGTCAGAAAGCAGCAGATGTAAAACTCATGATTTCCAGAAGAAAATAAATAAGTCATGGTTGGGAGAACAAGACTGATCCCCTGTGTACTGATAGATGATGTGGTTCCTGGTGAGATATTGGATGAAGGTGCAGTGAGACCCATAGTGAATGCGCTTGGCAGCACGATGCAGAGCTGGTTTGTGTCTCTTCCCCTCGTAGTGGCAGAGTTTAACGGTTTTATGGACTTCTAGAAATGAACCTGAGGCACAACAAGCCTGCAGACTGCAATTAAAGCTGTGTCACCTATTAAGGAGCTTTGGTGGTTGGTGTTGGGTGCCCAGCAGGGGCTGTGCCTTCCCACACGTGGATGAACAGACTTTGTAAGTATTGCGCACGCATTTCAGCCAGCTATTCAAAGAATCAAATCATACGATGCAGAGGAAATATTTAATTAGCTGTGCTTTTCCACACTCTGCTCTATACAGAAAAAAGAAAATTGAAAAATATCAAAGCAAAGCTGTTTTCTGCTGTGGAAATGGATGAAGAAAGAAGCTGCTTTGTTCTGAAAATGCCTCAAAAAGCACTGGTTGCTCTCGTGGGTCCTGCCCAGCGCCGTTTGGGTGGCAGCACCCAGTTACTATGGTGACGGGCAGGTTTTGAGGGGGTGTGTTTGTCTCTGCAACCCCCCCAAATGCTGAGGAAGGGCTTAGGTGTTATTTGAGGCCTTCATTCTTCTTTTGCAGAACCTTTCTGACTGGCGTTTGGAAGTGATTTCTTACTTGCACGACATGGAGATCCACACTGTGTTCAAAAAAAATACACCATGGCATATGAACCCTACCAGAAGACACTCTGGTTGCTCATTTAAAATGTAAAATATAAACTAAAAAAACCCGATAGAGCAGTCCAGACCAGTTTTTCCTCAAAGATGCACTATTAAACCTGTTAACTAATGAGCTGTATATCAAAGATTTTTCCATATCCAAGAGTATAGAGAGGATAAAGCAGTTCCTGCGGTGTTTCTTTCAGTAGTTAATGTCCAAGGTATCGATAGCGTAAGACAGAAATAGTAGAGTGAAAGTGGCGAATACAAGCTTTGACTGTGGGAAATTGCTGTAATATTCAATTATGAATCTGGTAATAAGACTTTGCGGACAAACTGTTTACATCTGAAATGTCACTTTGTCTCTTCTCCCGGTTGAAAGGCTTGTCTGAAATCTCTGCTCGAATCTCTAAAGCCGTTCCCAGTTCCTGCCAAAGGTTAATTCATGGTAATTTTACACCGTTTTATCTATGTAATTTTATTGTCCATTAGCCTAAGCAGATCTTTTATCTCTTATCATCCTTATTACCGATATACTTCCTTCCAATTTTATTTATAGTAGCAATCACATCAATTTTTTGCCTTTTTTGTTGGTTTTTTTTTAGCAAGCAAAGCATTTTTCCCCTCCCACGGTGGTATGAACCCTTCAGCTCCTTGAGCATCTCAACAGTCCTCTTCACACCCCTCCAAATAAAGTTTATTTCTCCGAGGTGTGGCTGTGTGTGGAGTTTGCAGTGAGTTTGTATTCCTACAAAGCAGTGATATTTACCCATCCCAGCCTATGAATGTTGTGTTTGTCTTTCTCTTTCCAACCTCTCATCATGAGCTGCTTGCACCAGGATTATCCCCTATGGCTGTGTTCCTCTTCTTTTCGGCTGAGGACCTCTTGAATTTAAGGACTCAAGTCCAGCCCTTGAAGATAAGTTTTACCTGAAGGTTTAACATGCCATGAGCATTAATAGTGCCCTAGTTCACTTTTTAATCTTTGGTTTCATCGGGGCATACGAAAAGGTGGACCTCGGCCTAGGCCGGCTTTGTGCATTGCAGCCCTACATCTCAATGCTGAGTGGCTTTTGAAGGTGAAAATGCAGCAAAACACTCCTGTAAAACAATTCAAGAAGCAAAATACTAGCTCTTGCCAAAGTGAAAGATGTTATTTTAGCTCTATTGCTTCTGGTTTTATTTTATTGCAGTGCAAGCGAAACAGAGCTTTGAGGCAAAAAAGCGCGGGAAGAAAATGGATGGCAGAAGTAATACAAATGTGGTTACCTCAGCTGGCTCTCGCTTGGTTCTCGTACATTTTTTGGACATAAATATGTCTAAAGTTGGTTGAAGTGTAAGCATCGGGATTCATTAGACTTCCTGGGGTCCTTGACTTGATCTTGAGCATGGTGAGGCAAGTGATGGCAATCACATCACCTGGGGACAGCGTAGGCCCGTACCCACTTGCCTGGAAGGGGATTGTGGTGACAGGGTTACCTCTGCATCTAGAAATTTCCTTATCGGTATTTTAAGACTTGGTAAAAGAGAATTACAGAAATCTTTAAATGTAGTTAGCCCCCATCCCACCCCTTTTTTCCTGTGTAGAGAAGTTCAAGGCCTGCGCGGACCTGAAGCCTCCCCAGTTTCCAGTGGCTGAGGGTTCAGGGACTCCCAAACCACCCCCGTGGTCTCTGAGCCCTCTGCTGTGAGTGCTCCTCAGGTATTCATCACACACTTAAATACTTTGTAAATACTTAGGTGTCCACAGCAGCCCGTGGCTGAGTTCCAGAACTGTTGTGTGACAGCAATACTTCCCTAATCTTGCTGCCTTTTTATTTTATTTGATGCTTTTCAATTTCTGTCTTAGGAGAAACAGCAAATCATTGTTCTCTGTTCATCTTCTCAAGGTTTTGTATGCCTGTCATAGCTGTTATCTCTTCCAGGCCTGGAATATTTTAGGTTATTAAATCTTCTTCTTCAGAAGCTATTTTATACCTCTGCTTCTGCTTTTTTTTCCCCTTTCATTATCCTTAGCACATATTTTTTTTTAAACTTCTATTACAGTTTAAATTGTAATAGCCTTGGAAATGACAAGTGAGCAGCAAAATTAAATCCTTTTCCAGTCTGTGCATAACATGAGCACTTGTTTGGCCAAGAGACTTTTAAACGTTGATAGAAGCAAAGATTTTGAAGCAGTGCACGAATCTGCGTCCTTGGGATTTCCTCTGAATGCAAACTGAGTATCTTTATTTATGTCAGTGGATGTGGCGGGTTGGTTTGTGGTATAGGAGCCGTCATATTTAAAACCTGACATCTTGCACGGTCAGCACAATTGCAGTATCAGAGGTTTCTGTTTGATCTCGCAGAGTGGTCAGTGTGGTGATTGTAATTGAATTTGGGCTGTGCTAGAGGAAGATAAATTAATGCAAAAAGTAAGGGAAAAAAACCCTATACCGCAGAGTCTCGGAAGCAGCCAAACCATTATATGATGGATGTAAGCTTAGAAATACTGCCACCTGATGAAGGAAGTAAAAGAAAGCTACCTTGAGGAAATGCTGAGGTTTTTTGTGGAACAAAAGTGTAGGATTTTTTTGCAATATTGCAACAATATATAATATACCCAATTATATATATGCATATACTATAGACTATATACTATATACCATATACCATATACT
>NW_010210422.1:0-302 GCF_000695765.1 Mesitornis unicolor
CCCCTCTTCTCCCCGCAGGGACCAAGAAGACCCGGGGGGTGCAGGCGCTGGCTATCAGCCCCAACCGTCGGTGCCTGGCGCTTTCGGAGATGGTGGCAGAGAAGCCGGTCCTGACCATTTACGAGGTGTCTTCGGTGTCGGCGCGAAGGCGGCAGATGCTGGCCGCCGCTGAGGTGCTGTCGCAGGAGGCGGTGTCGCTGGCCTTCTCCCCCGACTGCCGGTACCTGGCAGCAGTCACGGCCCCCCCCGAGGGGCACCTCAGCTACTGGCTCTGGAAGAAGCAGCGGCTGCGGGGGGCGGCC
>NW_010210422.1:333-23089 GCF_000695765.1 Mesitornis unicolor
AGCCCCAGGCAGCGGTGTCTGCCAGGTAACGGCCACAGCCTTCACGGGCTCCATGTCCACCACGTTGGCCCCGGGCCCATTCGGCTCCCCCGGCCCTGCCATGCTAGAGGGTGCACTCATCTGGCTCCAAAACCGAGCATCGCTGAGGCCTATTTTTAACAGTTTGGTTCACAGTTTACTGTTTCTTTGGGAGCCTATTGCACTATTTCAAAAAAGTGGATAAAAGGTTCAAACTTCACTTCAAGTACTGGGTTCCACACAGCATTTGAGTTCCGTCTGCAGGATGCATGCACCGTACTTTTTCCTGTGGCCACATGGCTTCTATCCAAGGCATGAGAGGAAGGAGAGGCCTGCACGTTGTAGATTTTATATAGTTCCTGTGGCCTTTTTTTGGCATCTCCTGTTGGCCTTCCTCAGTAATAGGACACTGGGCTAAATGAAGTTTTGCTTTGACCCATGATGGTCGTTCTCATGTCTGTATCTCTTGTATCACATGAGAGTCTCTTACATCACATGAGATCTATGGTATTTGGCCAGTACAACTGGCCGGTGACCGTGCAACGTGCCCCTTGTGTCCCTGCAGAGACACTCATTAAATACGTTGGCTGTGCTCAGCAGACGTAACACACATCTTGGAAGCTCTCAGCATGCTTGTGCACCTTTTCCTTCCTGCAGTCTCTTCTATGTGCAGATCAGAAGAGTATCCCAGGAAGAGTGGGTAGGAGCAGGCTGATGGCACACAATTCCTGCATCCTGCTTTGGGTGCCCTTTTTTAGTATCTTTCTTGCAGGGAAGTAAGAGGCTTTCAGTGCATGGGTTGGCTGGGCCCTAGCTGCCGTTTTTTCTGAGATACAGCTACAAGCAGAGGTTGGGTGAACTCCTGACTTCATGAGCTCAATTCCTGAAGAGAGGAGAATGGCTGTAAAGACATCGGCTGTCTAAAGTCTCATTAAGCATGAAAAATGAGGTCTAACTACCCCTACTATCCTTCATGTTTGGTATTGAGATGGCTGTTCCACTGTTTTCACCAATAAACACCTAATTATGTCCATTAATATGCATAATGGGGAAGGTTTGCCTGAAATACAAAAATACAGAATTTGTCCCTGGCCTTTAAGAATGAATGGTCCCAGTTTTCGGGAAGCTTGTTACCTGAAAATCTTGCTAATCAGCAGTAAAGACGTATTTTGGCCTTACTTTTGTAATTTAATCCTGAAGGGCAGATACAACTTCCTCTTCAGTATTGTATTTTGATTTGGATAACAACTTAGCTTAATAGAGTTAATGTATCTGTGGCATCGTGTAAAATTGATATACACAGTTTTAAAAGGGGAAAACTACAATCCGTGGGGATGATGGTTCTTAGTCTCTTCTGTATTCCTATATGTTTCTATGAACCTGCTTCCCTCATTTGCTTTCCTGTATCTGGTACTGAAATTCTTCAGAACAGGTATAATATTTGCTTATTTATGAACATAATGGTGTAAAATAATTTCTCTCTCTTTTGTTCCATAGGTGAGCTTTAGTCCTCAAGACAATGCACAGGTTTGTGTCACTGGAAATGGTTTTTTTAAACTTTTTAAGTACAGTGAAGGAACTTTGAAGCAGATTAAATTACAAAAGAGAGAGCCGCAGAACTACTTGTGCCATGCCTGGCTGTCTGAGAAGGAAGTTATATGTGGCACTGACACAGGCAAACTTGCCTTGTTTCAAACTGGACAGCTGCTCTGGGAGACGAGTGTAAAGTACAAAAAATCACCCAGAAAACTAGAAGACTCAACAACAAAAGCAAATGAGAGGTAAATCTTTGTTAAATACTATTACTAATAGTTTCATGCTTGTGCATGCAGATTAGTTGCAGGTTGTTCACTTACTTCCTTCTTGTCCAGTTTATGAATAACTTGTAATATTTTGATTGCTGTTGATAAACATTTTTTGATTTGTCCTTCCTTACTCTTAAGTCTTTATGCATTTCCCGCTTGCAGTTCTTCTGGTATCTCTTATGGACTGGGCTCTGAAGATAATAGTTCACAACAGGATTCTTTGCCTCAAATATCTGCAATTGCATCTTATTCCAAAGGCTTTGCATGTTCTCCTAGCCCAGGAGTTGTTGTTCTCTTTGAGAAGACCAAGGAAAAGCAAGACTACGAGGAGAGTCAAGAAATCTGGGTAGGGACAAAAAAGCTTTTCCAAACAATTATGCAGCAGAGGCCTGTGGGGGAGGGAGAGTGTTTCTGATTCAGTTATTAAAAATATTTTTAAAACAACTCTAAATTACCTTATAAGCATGAGCTAACTGTCCTGGTGATGTCAAAAGGAAGGGATTTACCAGAGGTAACACTGAAAGTCACTGACAGATGTCCTTTTGCAACGTAGCTCTGCATGTTCCCACATGTAAAATATACTTTGAGGCTGCTAAACTTCAGGAAACCTTTGGGAAACTTGTATTTATGGAGACTTTTGGAGCTAAGAAGTAGTCTACATTCATTTTTAAGAACTAGGCTGCTTGTTTTTTTCCAAGGCAAAGGTATTCTACCCTCAGATATTTATTATAGCTTTCATGAGACTTGTTCACTCTTAAGTAAGGGAGATTTGTAACTGTTCTGTAGTGAGCTCTGTGCATTGACTTACTGCAGTCTCTGGATAAGAACATTTAACTTTGATGACCAGGCCAAGCTTTCATATCATAGGCCTAAAAGGTCAGATTTTCCCTATGCACGAGACCCTGTAATAAGACTTTTATCAAGCTGAATGAAACACTGCAGAGAACCATTATTCTGAGATCACAGTTTTCAGGCAGTTTTCATTCTGACACTTGCTAGGTTTTTTTCCTTGATATTTTTCTGCTACCATTTTTGTTTAATGCAGTACTTAAGATTACTGCTGAAATGTCCTCTGATACTTCTTTCAGCTGTAATGCTACAGATGCAGTTAGGTTATCTTGTCCTCTATTCCCTGCCTTGCAGGATTTATGTACTACTAAATATCCAGGTTGTCTTACTGATATTACGTATATGCTTAACAGAGTAGCATTACAGCCAAAGTTTGTGTGTATGTGCTTACTACTAAAACATGGAGACCTGAAATATCCCATGGGGTGTGTTTCTTCTGCAGCTTCCTCAGGACCTGTTCTGCAGGGAGCCAGAACAGTCAGTCAGACAGGACATTCTATGTATATGCTTCAGCCCCTCTGAGGAAACGATGATCGTTAACACAAATAAAAATCAGCTTTACATGTTTACTATGCTCTCTGCTGATCATACGAAGGTGGGTGCAATTTTATCACATTCCACAGCCATCGTGTCCAGTAAGGGGTGTATTGTAATGGCACAGGCTATTCGGTGTTGCTTTCTATGATACATTCTCATAAAATCCATCAAATCAGCATCTGAACCTTTAAATCTCATGATATGAAATGCTCTGCATGCTTCTCTGTGAGCTATATTTCAGCTCAAATATCCCCCCATATGAACACCTGATGTTATTCAGTGGAATGATAGAGGATACTATTTAAGGGAACGTGATCCTGTTGAATCCCTTAAGTAAGGCTTTTGTTGAGAGACTTTTAAAGTAACTGTAGTAGTTTGTGCTCCACTGTAATATGTGGAAACTTTAATGCAATGATAAAGCTGAAACAGCCATGGGAATCTCACATTAGTCTAAAATAATAGTTGTTGAAGTCCTAGTAAGGAATTAAACCTTTCTGTGAAGCACAAACATAATGAAAAACATTCCCTGCTCTGAGGGAATTAAATAATACAAAGACAAGAGATAAATGTACTATCATGGAATAGACTTGCATGGAGTTAAAACACCTAACCTGTGTACAGGCACATGGAAAGATCTTTATAGGAAGGAGTTTTGTAGTTATGGGTCATTTTTCTGCATGCAGCCTAAAATTTTATTGGTGCTTCACTTCCAGGATGTAATAGCTTAATATCTTGGTTAAGTTGCTTATCACTCAACACTTGATTATTTTTAAATATCTGTCTAACTAGAAGGTCTTCACCAATCTCTTGCATGTCCAGCTTTGTTTATCTGACTTGTATTTCCTTGGACACCTACAATTATGTTCTGCTCTTACTAGTGTATGAGAACTGTGGAGCCTACATCTTCCCTGCATCACTTTTCTTGATTATTAATTATAAAGTTAAAACTGATTCTAACACTGTTATGTTTTTAACATTGTGTTCAGACTGGTGAAGTGAAAGGATTAAGTGGTTTTCTCAAATCTACTCGATTACTGTGTACAAAGAGCTATGATAGATTTCTTACCTGACTTACTGCCTGCAGTGAAATAGTTGTCATTTTTTAATGTTCTCATTACTTCTCAGGGGAATGCAGCTTATTTTGCATATCTGAACTTCCCGTTGCACTCTGCTTCCATCACTGGTCTGGACGTCTGTACTTGGAAACCCATTCTTGCTACTTGTTCCCTGGATAGATCTGTCCGCATCTGGAATTACAAGACAAAGTAAAGGGTTGTTTGTGTTTGTTATTACCTCTTGCTTTGTTGTCTATTGTATTTGGCAGGCAGCAGCAGTAATCTTGTATGAATGAGAGTCTTGTTCTGGTAAAATTCTTGTGTGCTGTGGGATGTAAATGGTCTCACTGACGTCATTTGGAGAGTGTGAATATGCAGTGCCTTTAAAACCAGTGCCAAAAGAATCCAAAGCCTTTTCTATGAAGCCATTTTTTGTGTCAGACTTCTCATGTGTTTTGGCAAAAAAAATCCTCAGGAATGTTTCATTCAGTTTTGTCTTAGGATACTGTTGTCCTGTCTCCTGCTTCACAGCCATAGTTCTTGAGAACTATGAGAGAGGGGGAGAAAACAAATTTCAGAAGAGGTGTTAGCATAGGTTTGCAATCAGGGGTTCATTTACCTTCCTCATTCTATTACGGCAAACTAAGATTTGCTCTTGCACCTTCCACACCTTCTCCATGAGCCAGAAAGTTCAGATTTGCATTTGTTTCCTCTAATATTGGTGTGATCATTACTTAACTGAATGACACATTTCCTCAAGGACAAGGCAGAGTCAGACTGTAGCTGCAGGTGTCCTTGCCAGGCCAGATAATGTCCTGTCGAGCGTATATAGGGAGTTTGTACTATTCCATACTGCACAATGCTTTTCTCTTTCAGCACTTTGGAGCTGTGTAAGGAATTTCGTGAGGAAGCATACACAGTATCACTTCATCCCACCGGCCTTTTCTGTTTGGTTGGGTTTTCTGACAAACTGCGATTTATAAGTCTGCTGTATGAGGACATGCGTGTTTTCAAGGAGTTTTCTATAAGAAACTGTAGAGAGGTAAGGAGACATGCAAAAATGAAATTGGGGACTTACAGGGAGCAGAGTAGTGAAGAACATGACAGAAGAGAGAAACCTCTCCAGTAGATCCTGGTCTGATTTAGGATATGAAAGCACAGAGAAATGGATTCTGACTATTCAAAAATGAGCCTGGAGGCTGATGTGTAACTGTACCTGGGAAGCAGCAGAGGGGGTATTTTGCTCAGAAATACTCAAGGGGAGTAGGGGAAAGCACCATTTAAGGAAGCAGTAAGAGGCCAATTATATCATGGAGTTTTCTTTTTGTGCAACATTCTGATATTAGACGATGTCATTGGAATTCAATGCATGGATTTTCTGATCCACTGCATCTGCAGTAATGGGTGGTTATGCTCTTTTCGTAGTGCTCGTTCAGTAATGGAGGCCATTTATTTGCTGCGGTTAATGAGAACGTGATTCAAATTTATTCCAGCATCACCTTTGAGAATATTAATAATCTGAAAGGACACGGTGGGAATGTGAGTAAACAAATCCAGTAAAGTATGAACTAGTTGGTAAGATGCATTTTGAAAGGGTAAAGTACAATTTTGGATCAGAAATGGGCCCAAAAATTAAAAATAGAAATACAAAAGTCAGTTTTCTTTGGTCAGAAATCAATGTATGCATGCAATATGTACAGCTAAAGAGTCTGTCCTGAAACTGAAGGTGAATGATTGGCAGGTAGCTGAACCAGCAAAAATATCACAGAAATGAGTAATAAAAATAGAATGTACTGCTCACTATTGAAAAGAGCTTTTTCCTGGCAGTAGTTCTTACTGTTTTGGGTTTTTTTAATGCCAAAATGGTATTAGTTGATAAACATCCAGGTGTTTTTAAGTAAGACCTGGAAGTATGATTCCAAAGTTGTCATGGATTTACCCATAAAATGACTCCATGCTGTATGTCTATAATTTACACATTAGGCTCTTTGGTGTGTTTTGCTTTTGCCAGATATATGCAGTTAAATGGAGCACAGATGATGCTAAATTTGTCTCCTGTGACACACATGGTGCTGTGTATGAGTGGAACTTGTTGACTGGTAAAAGGGAGTCGGAATGTGTGCTCAAGTCCTGCATCTGCAGCAGCATTGCCCTGTCTCCTGATGCCAAAACCATCCTTGCTGTTGGATCTGACCAAACTATCAAAGAAATTTCAGAGTCTTCGGTGAGCTAATAAGCACTCTGGCATTTTGCTAAGTTCTCTGGGGTGGGCACTAGTGCTTTGGTTTCCTTATCATCCAGTTGGTAAGTAGGAATCACAGATAGCTGTGGTATTTACTGACACTTTTCTTGTGTTCTTACGTCCTTTACCATGAAACCCGAGATTTTGTTGTAGTTTTTTATTTTTATAACTTTACTTGGCTTTACCTGGAAATCTTCTAATCCAGCTGACAAACTAACTTGGCAATACAGTATCAAGAGTTTTGCTGAAATACAAGTGTATTGCATCTACCACTGTAGGCCATGTGCATTTTTTTTTGCCCAGAAAAGTAGTAAATAATCTGTGATAACCATTACATCTTTCAGAAGTGATCAACTTGTGGAACTTGGCTTGAAATTTTAACAGTGCATAACTATAAATCTTAATACTAATTATTCATTACTTTACTCCTATAGGCATGTAGATTCTTTTAACTGCATTATTTGCTGCAGGCAGGGGTATGACAAGTGCTCATGCACTAAGTAATTAAATAGTATTGGGGAACTTAATATAATGTGAGCATTTTGTGTGGTTTGTTTTTGGTTTTTTTTCAGATCCAGCAGGGAGTGTCTGCTTTTGGCAGTGTTTATACTGCAGTAGTTTTTTCTCATTCCGGGAGCATGGTATTTGTTGGTACATCTCTGGGATTAATTCGAGCTATGAAATACCCATTACCTTTGACAAAGGATTTCAACGAGTATCAGGCCCATTCAGGTGCTGTTACAAAGGTAACATAGAATATGTTTTTTTTCCTGCAATACCACCTGCAGGTGTCTCCTTTAGTGCTGATTCTCCTTCCCTCTTTCATAGCATAGTATGTGCTTAAAACTGAGGCTGAGCTTGCATGTGGAGAATGAATATTACAGCATTCATAGAAGTCCTGTCTCTAGAAATAAATAACACCAGTTAAGCTGTTGTTGACTAAAATGTGGCTTGCACCAGGATATGTAACATGGCATATACCTGACGGAGAACTTTGATATAGCTCTTTCTGGGAAGAGGAGAATGAAGTTATGCAGACTTGAAAACCTCTTGTGAGAATGGAAGGAAGAATGAGATAAATGTATTAAGCAAAAGAGATTGCAGTGCTGGTTTGAGTGTATTTCTAAATGGCTACTGAACAGCATCTGAAATTGGGGATATGATGAGTAGAGACTGTAACCATGGAACATGTCAGGACACTTTCTCCAGGAAGCCACATATTCTGTCATGTTAAAACTGTTCATAATTCTGTCATTTTACATATCACAGCACCTTGACTTAGAACTGCACAGTCCAACATTAGGCTCATTACTCTTTATAAATTTGGAAAGGGCGAGTGTCAGGAGGAAGGAGCCAGGCTCTGCTCTGGGATGGCCAATGCCAGGACAAGGGGCAATGGTCCCAAGCTGGAGCACAGGAGGTTCAAGCTGAAGATGAGGAGAAACTTTGTGAGTGTGAGGGTTATGGAGCATGGCCCAGGCTGCCCAGAGAGGTTGTGGAGTGTCCTTGTGTGGAGACACCCAAAGCCCTGGCCGTGTTCCTGTGTGACTGCTCTGGTGATCGTGCTCTGGCAGGGGTTGCACTGGATCAGCTTTCCAGGTCCCTTCCAGCTCCTGACATTCTGTGAACTTTCCTTTCACCTCACCCATAAGCTATGTCAGCCCCCAGGTTCTCTATGCCAGGCCACACAGTCGCAGGAGGTCTGGAGGAGGTGACAGCAGTTATTACTGGATAGTTCTTGGTGGACTTATTTGCAGATTCAAAATAAAATGTTTAGCCATCTGTTGCTCAAACAACTTCTCAAAGAGAAAGCTAGAGGCCTTTGGAATTGTCATATAAATTGCCTGTCTGTGCTATAACTATCTAGAAGGTCTCTTCTGTTGCAAGTTTTTACAAATCTTCCTACAGCTTTGAGAGCAAAAGAGGATCCAGTGTCTTCACATGATCTTTTCTTTCCCTTGCCCTGTTGTTTGCAGGAGGAACAGAAGTAGAGAACATAATAAAAATGCTGGTAGTGGGGTTACTGTTTCCACTGTTGACTTTCTGTGGTAGAAATGACAGGGAGTATGTGAGAGAAAAGTTTGGTGAAAAAATCAAACTGTGTCTCCATTCTTCCTTGTCTCTACTGTTATTTTGTTGTCTCTTCCTTCTAAGATGTCCATAACAACCGATGACCTCTTTCTGCTGACTGCCTCAGAGGATGGCTCTCTATTTATCTGGAAAGTGTGTGATAAAGGAGGTGGAATACTGAAATGGGAAAAGGAAGTTGAGTATGCTGAGGAAGTGCTGACCATGAAATCAGATCTAGATGAGAAGGTAGGAGGAGCAACTTGTGAACATGAACCATAAAATTCCTAGTGTGCAGCTTGCATGAAGTTTGTGACTGGCTGTCCCTATATGGTGTTCTGTTTATCAGCTGCTTCTTATTATACAGACTGCATTGTATGGACAGTGAGTGTGGAGAAAAGTTTAGACTTTCCTCTAATACTTTCCTCAATCTCTTGAAAGCAGTTTTAGTGGAATAGAGGAGTCGGAAGCTGCATTTCTGTAAACCATCTTGTAAGCCAAAAGAAGCTTATTTCTCGGTCTGTTTGTCTGAAAACTCACTGCAAAGGCTGTATTTCATAAATATGTGCATGGAAATAAGACATTGCTAATGATAAATGATCTCTGTTAAAACTGTCTCCTCATCCATGTCCTAACAGGGTCAAGCAATACTAGACCTGCAGATTCATGTGAAAGAGCTACAGACAGAAAGTGATTTCCAGCTACGTCTCAAGGACATGGACTTTAATGAAAAAATAAAGGAATTAGAAGATAATTACACTCAAGAAATAGGCTCCCTTAAAACCAAACAACAGGTATGATTCATATTGCAGAACCAAATACCAAGAAATCTTTCACTGCAGAGCTGAATTCAAGCTTGCATTATGTATTTATGAATGCCATAAAGCATCTGAAAAACAAAGTGCTCCTTTCCAATCAAGATGCTCTTGATATTTGTAAAGTATGAAGCTACCTTTGACTCAAGTATCTTGTAAGTACAAGAGGATAGAAGAGTTCTCCTAGGTAGCCTGTAAGTATCCTCACATAAAACCAGTTCCAGCAATAAATGCTGCCTGAGACCAAGGATCAGTAAGCTGTATCACTTGGGTAGAAATGGGACCATGCCTTAAAAGCTCCATCACATATGAGGTTGCTGCTGCTGCAGGACCCAACAATTCTTCTTAATGCCACCTTCTTTATGCCCTGCCACTTAGCTTTTTTAAGAACGTCTGCTGAGCTGTCTTGTATGCTTTTTCAAAATAGAAGTTAAATATATTCCCTAGATTTCTTCTGTTCGTGTGTTTACTGATTTCTCTGTGATCATGAAGCAGGACTTCTCTGGAAGGCAAAAGCCACTGTAATTCTTCCCAGTGTCTTATTTATCTGTGTCTGTTAAAGCTATTCTGTCCATCTGTCTGGTGCACACACCAGATTTCTGACCTGTAATATGCCATATTTCTGGACCCTTTTTAGAGTTAGAAGGCAACAGCAATTTCTCTGGCACCAAGATTGCTTGAAGTGAGAGATTACATAGCACATGATTCAGTTCTGTCAACCTCATGGTCTTTTTGAGCTTTTGGATTAATATCATCCTGTCCTGGTGATTTGTTACTCTTTATTTTGTTGAGTTGTACATAGGCCCTTCAAGCAATATTTCAGTTTGACTCCACATAAAGAAGGATTCCAGTATGAAAGCTTGCCAAGTTACTTAGCAGTTTTATTATTTTATGGTTGTGTCATTTTCAAGTGCTCCTTTTATACCTTTCTTGTCTTTTGGCCCTACAAATGTTTTGGCAGGTTCCTGATTTTTTATTTTTTGAGGAAGTTTAATTATTCTTTTGAATGTTTTCTTCAAGTTCCTCAGGCTCCTTGACTTTTCCCATTGTGGTTTTTGCATTTGAGTTACCTGAGTTTTAACCTTTCTATTTTTCCTCATTTCTGTACAGCTTGACCTTTTACCAGAAAGCCATTTTACTTCTTACAGAGTCCTCTACCTGTGTCTTACCTATGCTGGTTTTCTTCTGCCGTTCTTCAGGTATTTTCATAGATAGTGCTTGCATTATAACTTTTTTATAACTGGAGTTATAATAATATCAGCTACACTGAAACTTCTTTAGGCTTGTTGATTATAGGCTTGCAAGCAAATGCCTTTGGAGGAGAATAAAAGTTTTCTAGGCAGGTAAGTTGTTGGAGTATCAGTGCATGTTAAGATTAAATGGAACAACAAATTTGGACAGCCTGGGGCTAACCTTTCTAGTTGTTACATCCAGCAGGCAAATGGACTATTTCTGCTTATGCAAGACTCGTACGGTTGTTATGAGAAGAAAGTGGAAACAAGATTGTACCTATGGTACAATTCCCAGCTTTTCTGGAAAATTTCTCACCTGTTGATCCTATTCTTTGAGCTTTTTTTACAAGATTAAGTCATTTATAGTGGTAATCAGACATTCCAAGCAAATGGCATTCAAACCTTGCTTTCTCTTAGGTTTATGTCATTCAATGCAAGTGTTTTAGGACCTCAAGGTTGCTTCAAGTGAGACAGGAAGCACCTTGACCTTTAATGTCTGAACAACAATTTGTGGAACTGCAAATTCTCCTCAAGCAGGCACACACAAAAAAAAAGTGGAGGCTTTTCTTGTTAGATTAGGATTCTAGAGTACCCTGTGTTATATGGACTCCATTTGCTACTTTCTCTTAGCCTTCCATAGTTTTGTAACTTGTAACAAACTAATCTCTTCGAAAACCTGACTTCGGGACGCATGGCATCTGAATTTCGGTGAGAGACTTCAAACATAAATTCTGTTGTGTATGTGTTCCCCACCATGCGTTAGCACAAACGATTTGGACACTGCTTTGCCTAGTTTCAAATTAAAATGTATTTTTCTTATTTTTTTTTCCCCAGATTTTACAGACAGAGAAAGAAGAACAAGAGATAGAGCACCAATGTCAACTGTCCGAGCTGATGAATAAACAGGCCAGGGAGGTGCAACAGCTAGGTTAGACTATAACAAGTGTTTGTAACTAGAATCTGGAGGAAGTTCATTAGATTCATGGCAAATAATGAGGGATTACTAGAGTACAAGTACAAGGGAAAATGCATGAATGTCATATAAGTGTTGCAGATGAAATATCTGTATAAACTGCACCACGCACATGACCCTGATGAGAACATGCCCATGGCCACTGTGTCTTAGATGCTTGGTTTTTGAGATTAGTGATTACTTCACTTATTTTATAGCTCAGTGTGCAAGAATAGTGAAGTCTTACAGTTCAGCAAGGAGGTTAATGTACAATGCACATAATGTGGAAATACCTGGACCCCAGATTTTTAATCAAGATAAAGTGTAAATACTGCAAATTGGTACCAAAAAGCAAGTCCACCCATAAATGAGGCCATTGCCTACTCATACGCTGTAACAGTTTTACTTACACAGCTCTGTCATGGTTGTCATCTCGAGGGAATGCCTAAATTAGCTGCTATTAATTTGTTGTAATGGCAGAGTAGATTTTGGTGTAGGTTTTAGACTTGCTCAAGCTGGAACAGAACAACATTCTGTCCCGATGCAGCAAGCAGGGATATAGCAGGATATTCAGAGACACAACTGAGAAAGGTGAATGGCAGCTTTGGAACAGGCATTATTAGTGAAGGGGTATGTAACAGCAAGAGCAGGGAACTCCAGAGACTGTTTTCTGATGTAAAATTTCACATGGCCACAGGGTCTAAAACCCCTGATGAAGAAAGCAGGGCTTCGGTGCTTCTAATATAACTTATTGCAACCAAATGGCAGAAGAAGGCAGTAGAGAATAAAATACTGGTAGCTGTAGAAGAATAGGATACATCTCTCTTTTCTATTAGTTTTAGCTGTTCCATATGTTTCCTGTTACCAGAATCTGACAGAGACCAGAAACTCTTAATGGAACATGAGAAATACCAGAAGCTCAAAGTAAAATCCCAGAGGATGCAGGAGGAATACGAGAAACAATTGCACAATTTGGAGGAAAGCAAAAGCAGAGAGGTGAAGGAGCTTACAGAATATTATGAGGAAAAACTTAATGAGAAATCTGTTCTGCTAGAAGAGGTAGGAAACTTGATTTACAGTTTGAATTATTGACTAAGTTTATCTCCCCCTGTGATAAAATGTTTCCCAGGACAGGAGAGGTTGGCTCCCTCCATGCAAATCCTAATCTGCCCGTAACCTTGGTGAAAGATGTTGACAGGTAGAATAGTAATGAGGAAAACTCAGCTGAGTTACCAGCTTTTCTGGGTTTCATACCTTGAGTAAGTAACCTGCTAAGATTAAAATCCTTGGGCATTCTCTGTTTCACCTCTCTGTCTCCTAGATCCAAGAACTCCTGTTTATTAATGTGTGTTAGATGATACATTTACTGTAAGTGTAGAAAGAAAAATTCAATCACCTTGTTCTAGTCAAGAGACAACATTTCTAAAATGGCCAATTCATTCCCGAGTCCCCGGGGTTCCTTACCTGCATAATTTGGAAAACAAAGATAAATGCTCCAAGTGCTTCAAAAACTCCTGCGCATTGAGGTGAAAGAACTGGCTTGACAAAGGGCTGCCAGGTAACTGATACTTAAATATCTAAAGTCAACAAATTCTATCGACATTACTGTTTGCAGCCCTATGTTGCAATACCAATTTGGAAAGAATGTGAGAAGAGAGGCATACAGAGACTGATGTAAACTGAGTGATTATTGGTTCTAATGCATCAGAAACAGCAATTTTAAAACATCTTCTCAAATGTTACTCATGTTTGCATTTTCCGGAGCCAGAATAAGTCTGCTGATGCTAGTATTTGAGCCAGGTTTCCAACCTGAAGCATCCAAGCCCTAAGAAAAAGAAAAATTAAGAAGTGGTTTTTATGTTTGTCTTAAGAGTTTTTGCAGTTACTTTAATCTCCTAAGAAGTTAAGTTGCCTTAAATGATATTGCTGCAATTGAAGAGTCCACTAAATATAGTTCCTCCAAGGAGAAACACGGTTACAAATAAAGAATTATCCTATTCATTGGTCTCTTACTGTTGTCTTCTCTAATGTTTGCTTTCTTCAACTGCAGGCAAAGGAAGATCTGAGACAGCAGCTTCAAGCACATGAAGAAATTAAGAAACAAATTGAAGAAGATGAAGACCAAGAAATCCTGGAAATCCAAATCAAGTATGAGAAACAGCTCATGGAAGAAAAGAAATCAAACCTGCAACTGAAAGGAGAAATCGGAGTCATGAATAAAAGGGTATCTCTTATTCTGTGATAGGATCAGACCTGCATGTGGAGACCTATAGCCGAGGATTGAATGTGATTAATGGCATGTCAGTTTAGCCTGTTAACTTAGTCTGTAAATATGTGGCATTTCATATGAGAACAGTAGCCCCTTCTTTTATCACTTTGGATGTTTTAGAATATGGGTCCTCACATTTTGACCAGCCCCATTCCTTGGTTCTGACCTTCTTGGCTGCACAGATCTTAGTACTGAAGCAGAGATTTTGAGGGTACCAAAAACTATGAACTAGGCACCTCTCCAGTCTACTTTTGACATCTTTAGAGATGTATGACAAGGGATTTAATTTTCTTAATTTTCCTACAATAAGTTTCTATAGCTTCAGTGTTATTTGCAGCTGATGCTTGGGTATAATATCCATACCCTTCTTGCTCCTGGATGCAAATTCCTTGATTCCTTGTAGTGCATTGAATATTATGTCAGAATATACAGAAAATGCAAAAATGGATGTTCGACCCCCTTTTGAGTTAACACATATTTAAATGATGTGATGCTCATATCTCAGTGTGATATGCTTTATCTCACGCTGTCTACAAGGTATCTTACAGAGTAGGATGGCTAAGTTTTACGCAGCTTTTGGAGACTTAAGTTCTTGCTTGTTTGCCTCTCTAGTTGAACAGCCTACAGAAAGAGCTCAAGGAGAGAAACAAGGACATGGACGAAATGAGAGAGGAGCAGCACAAGCTGCAAGGCATCATTAAGTCACTGGACAAGGACATCTTGGCACTAAAGACAGAGATTCAAGAGAGAGTCGACACTATCCAAGACAAGGTGAGAAACTGGACAATTGGCTGAGATCAGAGTCACCCTCTCTTAATTTAATACAGATATTTATTTTAATAGTATTCTGTTGTGATAATAGCATGTGACTGGAAACTCGGTTTTAACTTAAAGAATTTGTGGTCTTTAGGTTGGGATTTTAGTCTTTTTAATTTTAAGCTTTTCACGGGGAGCTCAAGTTCAAGGTTTGGAGTTTCTCATCCCCTGTTCTGGGATCTGTAGATGTCTCCCTGCATTATTTGCCTTTTCCTTTCCCACCTGATTTGTGTGCAACTGCAGTTCAGTCTTCCACTAGATCTGTGACTGCTGGTTTTGCTTCTACCGTATTTGCGCCTTGTCCTAGGGATCTGTTTGAGAGTGCTGTGTCTGATTCAGCTGTCTGTACCTATTTCTCCCAGGAGAAGCATATATATGACCTAAAAAAGAAAAATCAGGAACTGGAAAATTTCAAGTCTATACTGGATTACAGAATAGAGGAGTTAAAGAAGCAAATAGAGTCACGTGAAAATGATATGAAAACAATGAAGAAGCAGATCCCTGAGGTGAGTAACGCTCTCCTTTGGCCTCTGCTACTAAGCCCTTTATCTGAATACAAAGATGACCCCGCAAGTCCCATGGAAGGCTCCACCCTGTTTGTTTCTTGACTTCTTTCAAGGATACACAGCACTGACTCAATATCTTTACAGCTAATAAAAATATTTGCGCACAATAGCTGCTATTTAATTTTCCATCACATGCTACCAGTGATCAACACAGTTATTTAAGCTTCTGTTTTTAGTCTTTAATTCTAGACTCTGAGTAATATCAGTTTTGCTTAAAAAGAGATCTCGTCCTTAAGTGGTTGCCTGCAAGGTACCCTGTAAAGTTTGCAAGACACTGCCTTTACTTCTCTGGAGGAAAAGAGAGTGAACTTCTTCTCTCAGAAAAGTCGCAGATTTATGCAAACATAAATCTGTTTAGGGATTAGGTACATGGACAAATTACTGTTCGTCAGCTGATCCGTGGAAGATTTCCATGTATTCGTACTTAGCTTGCAGCAAATCCTTTGAAGCAACTTATTTACCATAGAAACTTACTGTGATCTCTCCACAGATGCACCTTTAGCTCAGCCAGATTAGGACTATGGTGACAGAGCTGATCAGTGACCTATTAATTTTCATAAGTCTGTTTATTCAGAACAAAAGCCATTTAAATAATTTCCCCTGCATTCTACGTATGTAACCACCGCTTTTCAATGCATTTGTTTCGTTTCAGTATCAGGTGTTTCTCTTTCTTGCACTTAGTCTTCCCAGTATTCACTGTTAATTTCTATCTCACCTGTTTTTATTCAGATGGAACAGTAAAGCTGCAGTTCAGCTCAAGGAAATGAAGGGGCATCACATCACTCAAATGCCTGTAATTCAAACGGGAGTCGACTATCCATTTTTGTGGTTTCTGGGTACTCTGACAGAGGGCAGTGTTGCTCCAAAATTGACTTTTTTTTAGTGCTTTAATTCAACCTGAAGGGGGATCTACTCCCTGACGTCTGTATTTCCAGTCTCTGGTTTTCCTGTTATGTGTTGTTTTTTCATGTCTCCTTTTAGTCCTGATTTCCTCCTGCTGCTTCCTTTCAGATGGAGAGGGAGCTGGAACGATTTCACAAGGAGAGCACACAGCTGAAGCTGAACATCACACAACTGCAACAAAAACTAAAGGCAACTGATAGTGAGATGCACAGAGAGAGGCAGAAGGTATGGGGTACCACCGCTGTGCAGGTCCTACGTAATTATGTCTGTGGGGACAGAACATTGCAGAAGCATTGATCTGAGCAAACAGGTACTTCAGGGATACTGTGTCCAAGGGCCAAGAGATTCTCTGATCAGTGAGGACAAAAACAGAAAACTTGTAAGCCTGCAACCAGGTTAGAAGGTTGATATGATAAAAATCCAGTAGTTTATGTGTCAGTTTGTTCAATCAAAACATATTCTCCTGGATTTAACAGAGCAGTGAGGCAAATGCATGACTGACTACCCTTTCGTGCCCAAGCTTGAAATTTGGGGACATTCGGCCTAAACAGGAGCAGCATGTAGGCTAACACCTGCAATGATATATAGGCATTAGTAGGATGAAATGAAGGGTGGGCTTATTAATGGAGAAGACAAGGACCTCTTGTGTTTGACAACAAGCACGTCAGACATGATGGAGGAAAAGGGACTGCAAGTGAAGGGAAAGGAGCTTAGCAGGCTGAGGAAGCAGGCGGAGGGGCCTGGTAGAAACTAAATAAAATTGAGAAGGCAATCTTGATGTGAAATCATCAAGTTGTGCATGTGTCTGATATGTGTTTTGTCCCTTGCCTTCTCTCATTAACTGTTTGCGTGTTGTTTCTAAATAAGAATGTAGTTTGTTTGGGAAAGGGCCATGGGGGGTAGCATTCATGGTAATAGGCCATTGGTTTTCAGTTGAGCCTTCTGCATGCTGGCGCTTGCATTACCTAATGCAAGTATCTTGGATTAATATTACTGCTAAAACTTATCTCTGCTATTTGAAATGCACAGTGTTCACATCCCCAGCAGGTTTTTTTAATGATGTGTTTTTTAAAAAATGAGTGGAAGTAAAGTACATGAGAGCTTTCACAGGTCCTACCATGCTTTCTAGAAAATTGTACATGATAGAGCGCTCTGATGAGCCAAATAAGAATGTAATGACATCATTCTTGCAGAAGCGAAATATGGAAGCTCTCGTCAAGCGAATTAAAACGGATCTTCTTAATTGTGTGGGCTTCATTCAGGATTCAAAAAAAATGAAGGATGAGATCCGTAAGCTCTACACCAAGTATGTGCAGCAATCAGACATGGTGAGTCAGGGCCTTTGCCTTCTCCTTGCAGATCAGTTTTTGTGGTGGAGTAAATTACATGCTGTGCCCCCTCAGGTGGAGACCGAAGCAGAAGACACAGATTTGCAGCAGGAGTCCACAAGACAGCGAGAGTATCTTGAGAGGAATTTGGCAGCTTTGCAAAAGAAGGTGGTGAAGGATCAGAAAATCCACCAAGTTGCCTACGCACGCATTGTGCAGGTAACGTGCCTTTTCCTTGTAATATGGAGAGGGGGAAAGGAATCAGCTGCACAAGAGAGACTTTAGTAGCCTTACTGCTATGGTTTCTTAGGATGTTGAAAAAGTTTTAGTTTAAATCCTGGCCAGAAATTCCTAAGTTTCCAAAGTGCTTCCATTCAAGGATGGTTTTCATTGAGCTATTGAAGTTTTATAATTTTCTAGACAACAAGTACAGTATCTCTGAAATGAGGAACTGCTGCTGTTTTGTGGATACTGTTGTTTACCTCCCACTCCCTAAAGTAAAAGGAGATAGGGAATCTCTGCTGCCTGGATTTTTTTAAAGCAATTAATGTACTTTTTTTTCGTTTCAAATAGTATTTATAATTGCCATCATAGTCTGTCTGAGTGCCAAGCTGTAGTTGTTTTGTGGTGGTGTTTAGAAAGTCACTTTGGAGGAAGAAAACAAAACTTAAAAAACTCCAAACTTTCTTTGGCCACATAGTCCCACACCTGCTGGACTGAATTTAGAAGAACTTTCTGCTTTTCACATCCAGGTTTTTGAGGAAGTTCAGAAACACACGATGAGTATACATATTCATACCAAGATCTCTTGCTCAGAATCCTTGTTCCTTACGAGGCAAGTTAAGCTTGTGACTGCTGGGGCTAAAGATCCAAATCATTTTCATCTGGAGTGAGAGGACCTAAAGCTCCACACCAAGCATCCTGGGAGGACAGCTCTTTTACAGTCTCTTCCTACCATGATTTCCTGCTCTGTCAGCATTTCCTTTTCTCCTCACTAGCCTTTTCTTCATTGTTACTTTATTATGCTTTCTCAAGATCATTAGACCTCAGTCTCCTCCTAAGTCATCTGTTCTTTACTATTCACAGTGCTTCTTCAGGCCCAGACAGCAGAGATCTTCTTCCCTGGCACTGTTTTAATTTTTTTACTCCTTCTGTGTTAGATGTTTTCTTTTGGCACAAAAAGAGATGGCTTCAGAAAATAACCTGAAGAATTTCCTTGCTGGAATGGAGTGACAGATGGTGCTCATAATGATAATGCTTGATGTCTTGGATCAGTAAGCCTAACATGAAATGATAATTAAAACCAAATTAATAAAACATCTGGAAGATGAAGATATCAAAGGTTCTAACCAGCCTGGTTTCTTCAAAGAAAAAGCAGTTCTCTGAAGTCTAGTAGATTAATGAGATTTTTCAGCCAGGAGGAATTATCATGGTCTTCCAGTCCTTCATAGGGGACTTTCAAGACTAGTTTAGACAAACTTCTGTGAGGGCTTGCTTTGAAAGAGTAAACATCTTGGTGACCCTCTAGCTCTGCATTGCTATTATTCCTCAGTTATGCCTGCATTTTCAGAGCTGGACTCTTTGAGTGACTATTCATTGGCACATTTCACTGGTGAATGCTGCAGCAGATGATTAGAACTGTCAAGATAATTTTAATTTTCTTACCAGTTGGTGAGTTGCTTGTTGTTAGACCATTATGTTTCCTTCCAGCCTTCTGTATTTGTAATGCCTTCTTTAGTCACTTGGATTCATAAGAACAGACACACTGAATAATCTTGAAGTAACGTTGCTTGAACTGGAGCATGTATAGGATGATCTCGTGTATAATATGTCCTACCTGTCTGTGACAGTCAGCACTGTAGGGACTTCCTAGGCTGTAGATTGCGTGCAGTCATCATATGCAGTTGTACCTGATGGCCTCATCCTCCATACATTTGATCAATCCCTTTTTTGATACAATGAGTACTTTGCCACAACATCCCGTGACATTGAGCTTTACCATGAACTTTTGTTTTAATCCATTGCCTGATCATTGCATTGCACCGCAAGCTTTCTGTCAGAAAGCAAGGATTGAATTAAAGGCTGATCTCTCCGGATAGCACGCTTCTTCAGAAAAATATTATCAGTGTCAACCAGCAGCCAGAAAACCAAACAAGACATTTCTACATAGCCCAGATTGCCTTATACGAGATATTATACCATCTAACAGACCAAAAGCAAGATCTTCATTTGATAGAACCACTTGGAGTGAATTTATGAAGATGTCTATGACTAAGGTACACTTCAACAGAAATGTTGTGACCTAGCCCTGAAAGCTGGTCCAAAGAAAATTTCCTTGACTGATTCTTGGAAGTTATCCTCTTCGTATGTTCTTTTCAGGATCAAGATCTGAGATAAATGCATAGCAGTCAGATTTCATCTGTGTTTAAAGGCTTGAACTAAACAAGTCAGAGTCAAGAAAATGATATGGTTTCAGAGCAGGCTGCCTAAGCTCACCAACTTGTGCTGCATTTAGAGTCCAACGCAACCACTGCAAGAACTGTTCTTGCTCAGCAAGTTCAGACCTCAATGCATCCCACAATCTTCCTCCAGCCAGTGACTTTCAGCTGAGGGGAACTAAAGTCCAGTTGGTGTACTTGTCCTAGCATTAATTATTGAGAATCTTGCCACATACATGCACCTTGAGTTACTGCTGCCAACTTGAACTCCTTGAGTGCATCTATAGACAGATAACTGCAGTAAGCATTGTATTTTGTTACTAACCAGTTTTCAGTTGTGTGGGGGCAACACTTTATAAGTGTACTAGGAACCGAATCATATGCCTTACATAAATCTCTTATGACAACATAATTATCTCTATCAACCAAAATTATCATTTTAAAAAAATCAAGATTTGAAGACCGCTTTTTTAATAGGAAAATGTTATTAATCCTTGTTCTTATCTTCTGTTCTTTTAGTGGGTTCCTATTGCTTGAGACTGGTATTATATGAGGTACCCAGAGCATGCCTTTTGGCCATTTATCTTCTCAAAATATTGCCATTTATTATGAAGTTCCAGGGGTTGGAATGGTGCTGTGTTCCAAAACTTCTAACAAAATCACCACAGGTGGTGATTATTTTGTAGTACTTGCACTAGCTGTTGATGTGATAAAGTATTTCACTGTCTTTGAAAGAGGCAAATACACAATTCCACTTCTCTTGGATTCAGACAATAAATATTTAGTTAATGGTGCTCCTGTTTCTGAATCACGAGCAACAGTTTTATCATCCTTCACCAGTATTAGCCCATACTGTTTTTGATGAAGACTTTGAAACTGCCACAACCATGGGTAAAGTACATTCTCTTGTACACTCTCAACTCCTTCAGCAAGATGCTTTGTGGTAGGTAGGCCTTTAAAAAATCAGAACATTGAACTCTTATGGGTTGAAAACAGACTAAAAAAAGAACAAAAGCTGAATACATAGCCAACTTTTCCTCATAACAGCATGTTAGCAGTAGGTATCTCAAGTCTTCGTATGCTTTATATAGTTCTTAATAATTTGGAAGGGGCGTTAGAAAGCGATGTCTGTCAGAACTAATGAAGAGGGCTTCAAAGAACTGCAAGGAGATACAGATAATTTAAGTGATCAGACACTTGGTGGCAAATGAAAAGCAAAATAATACACACTGGAGGGAGAAATGGGAATCCTTCACATTAATTCTGAATTAATTAGATCAATCCCTTAGGAAGGGACCTAAGCTTCCCTGTAGAACTGGCAAGGAAAATGATACCCCAGAGTGCAGCTGCAGTCAGAAAAGCCAAGCAAATATTATCTTGTTGAGCCGAGATGGTTTGAATACTGTCATGTTTTCTGTCAAATCTACTGTGGCCTTATCTGAAATGTTGTATGCTGTACTGATTACCCTGTATCTTCTGCTTGCAATACTGATTCTATACTATACAGTGTCCTTCCCAATGATAGGGAGAGATATATTGCTGAGCCAGAGAGTTTTTCCACCTGTGTTTTTCCTTATCTGGCATATTGTTTTTGCAGGAAAATGTGAGTCTGATTAAGGATATTAATGACTTGCGGAAAGAACTGAAGGTAGCCAATGCCCGGGTACGTGACCTCCAGTCAACACAAAAATCAATCAAGAAAAAGCAAGCAATTCAAGACACAGGTGAATAGTGCGTCTTGTATGGTTTCCATATTATCAGTACTCATTCCAGGAGCCCTTTTTGTCTTTGGTGAACAATTCTGTTACTCATTCCAGCTTGTCTGCCTGGTGATACCTGTTATACTGTAATGTTAGTTGTAGAAGCTGCTAAATATTGCAGAATCTTACTGTTTAGCTCTAGTCCTTCAGCCCTGAAAGATGCCTTTCCTTGTTCATGCCAAAAAACTCCGCAAGCTGGACCTTTGTTACTCTGCTTTGTCCTCTCTGATTTTGTCTTCTAGCTCCTTCAGGTGAACTGCTCCCCAGCCCAGCTGTCCTGAGGTTGAATAAAGAGAAAGAAAGAGAGAAAATCATAGAAATGCAGCAGCTAGAAATTCAGTACCAGCGAGACCAAATTCAGTACCAGCGAGACCGAATTCAGTACCTGCGAGACCAAATTCAGTACCTGCAAGGCCAAATCTAGGAAAAGGGGCAAGTTCAGCCTCTTTTAGGTGGAAACTTTCCTAAGCTGAATCTGTGAAGAAACTACAAGACACAGCAACAGTGACCTGGTTTGAGGATGTTTTACTTTATTATTTTCTCCTGGCAAGATCAGAAATGTAGCAGCATAGATTTAGACTTCCATGATCCTATACTCTTCTACTAGAAGCTTTTGTGGGGCACTCGCTGCTCTGAACACAAGGCAGCAACCTTCACTCCTTTCTACTTTCCTGGGATCTGCCCTTTCCATGAGGCCTAGGAACCAGGAGGAAAAACAATAAATTTGTTTTAGTGCAAGACTGATCTTTGTGCCTTCATGCTAGGGCAGGTATGCACCTTTCACTTGAAAAGTAATGTGTTCTTGTTCAGTAGAGCTGGTCAAACTCTATAAGCTTTTTCTGCTAGAATTCTAAATTGGTGTCATTGTGCTGCATCAATCAACATCAGCCTTTTATTCCCCAGTATTGAACTGCCTGTGTTCACAGTGCAGACTGCCTGCGCTTATGCCAGATGTCAGTGTTATTCCAAGCAGGTATCCAGTCACAGACTACAAATCAATTACCTTGTGAGGGCAACCTTTGACTAGTGGTCAAGCACACCTGAGTTAGAGCCCTCGCTCAAGCCGAGATGTATTGTCTCATCTGTTACAATCATTTCAGCAGG